>NW_020957086.1:49111-52063 GCF_003031625.1 Empidonax traillii | reverse complement strand
GTGTCGTTACATTAGTCTGGGCTGCACACTCACTGATCCCCTTCAGTGATCTCCAGGTGTTGATGTGTCTCCCAGAAGTGTTGGGTTATCCTGATGTGATGTCTGTAGATGGGGAAGGGGGCAGAAGAACGTGCTGCTGATACCCCAGGCTGAGTTTTACCCTCCATATCCAGCCCAGTCGCCCAATGCATCATTTAACATTTTTTTTTTTTTCATTTATGTTGGAACATAAAAGGTGTGTAACCTCATGACACCTGCCTGCACCTAAATTAATTTCATCCCCAGCAAATTTCTAGAGGCTGGAATTGAGCCCAAGAGTCCTTGTGTTCAATCTTAGACTGCACTACCTTCTAGTGGCATTTCACAATATTTCCTCCCTTTTAACTTTTGAGCTCTTGCTGACGGTGATCAGGAGACTCTGAGGCACAGCTAAACTAAATAAAGGCAGCTTTTCAGTTTCCAATAAATTACAAAGCTTTTATTTTCTCAGGAGCAGTAAAAAGAACGTGCCAAAAATCTCGTTCTACTTCATGGACTTTGTTCCCATCAACCTGTAACTGAAACTGCAAAAAATGTGTTTGCTGTCTTTTAATGCCAGTCTACATATCACCCAAAATCTGATTGGCATATTTGAATTCATGCTTGATAGTTAGACTTAATAATAGTTGGGCATGCTGAAATGTAGGCAGCCATTCTCTGAGTTAGAAGTGTTGAAGTGTTTAAGAGTCCATGAAGTGATGCTGGGAGAGATGCTTGTTTGTGGTTTCATTTCACTTTGTGCTGTTTTTTTTTTCTGCAAGCCACATATAACAGTAAATTATAAACCCAATTGGTTTAGATTAAATTACAATGGGAGCATTTCAGGCTGTGTACAGCATGGACAGCAGTGCAGGCAGACTGTGCTTGGAAGGGGGTGAATCCTGGCCCAGCTTTGAAGTTTGTGCATGTAAAATAATGATATCTGTGACATGTCATAGTTGGACTTTAGAAGAAGCCACAGTGGAAAATGTTAGACCCATCTCAATTTTTGTTAAAAAATATTTGTGAATTGATGATCTAATAAAGTAATCAGATAGTCCATGATTTAAAAAGAACTTGATTTAGGTAATTGTTCTGATCCCTTGCATATTAAGGTTCTCTTTTGTCTCCTTCTCCATACTTAATTAACACTCTAATTCAGTTGTGAATCTTGAAAGATAGAAACTGAAGCAAAGGCAGAAAAAATAATCTTGCTGCAGTTGTAACACATCACCCAGGCCTTAAGCAAAGAGTCAGAAAGTGAGGGAGACTCCAGAAGCTTTTGTTGTGAACATCACCCTCATGCATGTGCTTCCCAAGGAAGTCTGGACAATCTAAGTCTGCAGTGCTGCTCAGGAGGGTGGAACGAGCCTGCACCACCATCCAGTCCTCTCCCTGCTCCTGGAACTAGTTTTCGTGCAGCCAAGCAATCAGCAGTTCCTGGCCTCAAAGCAAGGAATTATTAATATTCAGGTTAATCAGCCTCCTGATTAATCCGGCTGAGGGGCCCAATAAGCAGAGCTGGTGCCAGCACAAGAGGGGCAGCATGGCAAGCCTGCAGATGGGGAGGGAAAAGGCAAGACCAGCATTGAATCAATTTGACCATGGAGCTGCACTCCAGCTGTGATAAACCACGTAATGAATCGCTATTCAAAGCTCTGGTACAAAAATCTTCAAGGTGTGTCTGAAGAGCTGAATTCAGCAATGACGGGCAGAGAACGTCCAGCAGGGGGACGGTGTGTTTTTCACCTGTCAGACTCCTGCAGGCACATCCATCCTGTGCCCGTGTCTCTCTGTCAGCACCAGTGAAGGATGATTGTCAGCCCAGCTTGGCTCTGGGGCGGGTGAGTGATGGGCTCCTTGCTGGACCCGTGTGGGGAAGCAGGAACCCCTTGTTTTGGTGAGTCCACCTGCAGGTACTTTCCATTCTCTGTCTCTTGAGCGTTCTCTGGGGGCCCTTCTACACTTCACTTCCAAAGCTTTCCCAGATGGCTGCTCTGCAGCCCAGATGTTGTTTATTTATTCATTTGTCACTTTAAAAGGAACAATGCCGAAAAGGGAATAGAATGAGACGTGTTTGTTCTCCATCAGAGCAAAAAGAAGGGGACTTGTCACTTCCCAGCATGGGCTTTTTCGAGCTTGAGAAGGTTGTCACAAAATGTTGCTCTTCTCCTAAAAGCATCTTTCCCATTCTTTTACACCTACAAGGCTGCTGCTGAGTGAGAAGATGGGCTTTAGAAACTCCATTTCTTAAAAGCTGTCAGCACCATATGGACTCAGAAGTTGCTGTTTACAGGTTGCATCTGGGATCCTTCCCTTTGCTAAGGGTTAGATTAATACCAGCTCTGTGGCAGGCTGTGGTGGAAATCTGTGAAGGCCTCTGGAGAACCTCTGTGAGGTATGACCTTGCTCCTGGTTGTCCTTCTATAAGGTTAATATATGTGTATTTTTTTGTAGACGTAATGAAGTCGCTACATATCACATTAAACGTATCGATGAAGCTGAAGAGTGTTGCCATTTCGTTTTCAGGGACCTATTTCAGAGGCATAGTTAGCAATCCCCTACTGACAGCGCTGTCAGATCATAGCATCTCTCATTAATATTGCAGAGAATCCAGCATTTATGAAATCAACCTTTTGCAAGGGTTCAGATAACAGTGAGTGAAGGAACCTTGGGTGCAAAAGTTCAAGCAGCAACAGCCTTCCCACCAGGGCATTCCAGGCCGTTCAGTTCTCTAGGGCATTCAAGACCTTTTCCACCACGCTGCTGTGCTGAATAATGAGACTTTCAGAATTGCACAGTTCTTACAAAGTGTTGCTAAAGAGATTGAGGAGGGCTTGGGCAGCAATCACTCTCTTTAATGATATTACTATAAAGATTGTATCTCTTGCCCATTCATCCATCAGAAAGCGTTTTTACAGCAGATACAACCGT
>NW_020957086.1:15812-49090 GCF_003031625.1 Empidonax traillii | reverse complement strand
CCACCACGCTGCTGTGCTGAATAATGAGACTTTCAGAATTGCACAGTTCTTACAAAGTGTTGCTAAAGAGATTGAGGAGGGCTTGGGCAGCAATCACTCTCTTTAATGATATTACTATAAAGATTGTATCTCTTGCCCATTCATCCATCAGAAAGCGTTTTTACAGCAGATACAACCGTAGAGAATTTGTCACCCAAGATCAAATATAATAGAACACCTGGTACTTCACATGCACCACACAGTTCTTTCTCTGAACAGGACAGAGGTGTTCAACTGTGACATCTTTTTCTGTTGATGCTGGGGCTCATTTTCTAGGCTGGAAATAGGTGTGTTGCCACCTGAATGAGCACATGTCAAAGAGATGGTCCCAGCCTTCCACCTGGTTGGCTCCCGCAGCCCTGCAACAGCCACACTTCTTTCTTTGCTTGGAGCTGCCAGGGTTGGTGTATTTATTCGTATCCTCCACACCACCCACCTCAGCAGCAGCCGGAGTAAATTTCCATTCATGTTTAGCAATGCTCAGAGCCTGGAGAAAAGTTTTAATTGAGCTTGCAGAACCTTTTTTTTTTTTTTTTTTTTTTTTTTTTTGGTTACAAAATTGTTCATATTCATTTGTTGAAGCATCTTCTAGGAAAGCTCTCAGGCAATTTCAGGCTCTGACAGGATGGAGCTCATTAACTTCCACCCAAGCTAAATGTCAATTTACATACTAATGTCAATTTGCTTTTACCTCTCTGTCCCCAGTCACATCTTTTTAGAAACCCAAATGCTTAGAGTAATTTTTAATCCATGAAATCACAACAGTTAAGAATTCAGCCCCAGATGTATTTCTCTAACAGGAGCTATTACATAAGGCACTGCAAATTGTGGGCTTGTTCTCTCACTTCCTCAGAGGAGAAAGGGGCTCTTTAAGGAATTTTAGTAGAAGTAAAAGATTTTAAACATAGCAAAAAGGAATTAAATATGAGAAAATTCTGGAGAACACTGATTTTTTTTCCCCTAACTTTAGATCATCAGAAGAAATACATCTGTAATAGGTAATTAAAGAGATTAATAGCAATGGTAAAGGATGAAATGAATAACAATTAAAAAAGAAACCATATTTCTCCTTTTACAGTACATGCACATAGGAGACAAGTCTATAAGACAAAAAAATAGGAATTCTTTTTGCATCCATGTGATAAACATGCCCATCTTGCTCCCAAGTGACGGAGCCAACAGAAGTTGGCTCACAATAATTTAAATGTCCCACTCCATCGGGAAGAGATTTATTTGTTTTTAAAACAAATCTAGTAGTGATCAAAGACTCATGCCTTGAGCTAAGTAACAATCAAAAGAGGAATATAAGAAAGGATTTAAAAAACATTTTCCATAACTCTGTTTTGGGGTTTTTTTTTTTGTTTGTTTGTTTGTTTCTTGCATCCTTCTTTGAAGCAGGTTGTGATGCTTCTTCTTAAGGTGGGATTTTATTCTAGGAAGACTTTGTTACTTTTATGTGCACTTCAGATATAAATTCTCCCAAGTCATGTTTGTGGTTTGTGTTCATTTAGAAAAGAATAATTTTGCTGCATTTCAGTGGTTCTTGGGAAAGCCAAAGCAATGTGTTGCCAGGGTAAGAAATAATATGTATGCAGAGCATCTGAGCCAGAGGAGATTTAATACTCATCTGAACAGGAAACAAAAAAATGCACCAATTCTTTGGCCTGTAGCAGCAACCCAATAAGGCTTGGAAAGTGAGTGTTTCATAAAAATACCGGCAACAGATTTTTAGTTTACGCAAGCAAACCTGTTCTGAGCAAGTCTGCATCAGGAGGTGGCAATTTCTCCTTGGGAGGAGAATCCCTAAAAAGGAAAACATTTGTGAAGCGTGACACTAGAATCACCATGAGTGGATACATTTCTGCTGCCATGGGAATCACAAGGGATTTACCAGGACCGTGAAATTTTCGGTCTTTGAAACCAACCTGCCAAATGCACAGGGTGGGATTTGTTGCCTTTCATTATTGCTCTCCTTCGACAGGACCCAGGAGTTGCCAGTGTTTGCAGATTAGTGGGTGCTCCTAAAGAAGCCAATTAGTGAGCTCAGCCAAGCAATATCTGCACCACTGCCACTTTTGGGCTCTACTTCACAGCGTCTTTGTACACTTGACAAGAGCCAGGAGGAAGTTTTCTTGACCATGGAGCAGGTTCTTAGAGGTAAGGTGAGAGGGGAGGTAAAGCAGCGTGACTAAACTTTTCCATTTCTGCTGTTAATAGCTTCTAGTCTTGGTCCAGTACCCCGTGATCCAATTTCTAGGTTATGGTGTGTGTATGATATATATTTTTGTCACCTTAGAAACGTGCAAATACTTCCTAAGGGGCTGAAGAACTTCATGGTGACTGGAAAGTAATTTTTTTTTTTTGTAGCTGTGAGCACCCTGAGGTTTATGAACCTAAGAGTGGTGGAAGCTACAGGTGAAATAGCTGCATATGCAGATCAGGACATTTTTATTTCGTGCTGACAGCACTGGTTTGTCCTGCACAGAAGGAAATAACCTTGTGTTCAGTAGTAACATGACAAGGTTCACCTTCTGTGCTGCTCTCGGCACCGTGCAAGATTTCAAAACTAGTAAGTCTCCTGATTATCAAATCTGCAAGTGTTTGGTAAACTCCAGGGGTTGGATTTACTGCAGGTATATTTAAAAAATCATTTTTGTACTATGCACGTGTGCGAGTGTTTCGACATTAACACGTGAATGGGGTTTGATGATGTGTTCTGCAAACAGAAATCACACAGAGGAAGAGGAACAAAAATGAGCACCAGATAAAATGGGATCAGAAAAGTGAACTTCCCACAAATAAGGAGATAATGCAGAAATATAAAAACCGTTTTATTTCCCAAAAATACCTGCAAAACTGGTGCTATTGCCACCAAGTGATGGAAGGTGATGGGCTGAGATGCATCTCAGATGCTTTATGTCAGGAATGAGAGCTCTCATGTTCCCAGAAGACAGTTCCAGGCTGGGCTCCAGAACTGATAGGATTTGGCCAACCTCCAAATTAATCTCCTTTTATAAAATGCTTATTGCATGTAATGTCAGAAAAAGGTTTAGCAAATCTCATTTTCCCTTTTAAGTTGTTCCACGAAGGATATGGACACTGGGGGCACAGGGGACAAGTCCAGAGCCCTGTAAAAACCTGAGTGCCTTATACATACATTATTTATATTGCAGGCTGAAGTGAGATTTTGGTCTGTTGAGCAACGAATTTTTACAGTAAAGTGCAGAGAAATTATTCAAACCAGGTGTTTCTGTAATTGCAGTGCACCAGGGACAATTCTGAGAGCTCAACAGATCCCAAATTCTCCCTTCCAGCTGAATGATGCAGCGGTTCAGTGTTAGCACACAAGGCAATAAAATCAATTGCACTGCGAAACAAGGCGGGCTGGCTGCTTTAAACTGCCGAGTTTTGATTGCACTTTGTGCCTTTATCTTTTGTTTGCTTATATTCAGGCCTTTACACCGGTATAATGATGAGAAGAGATTAAGCTGTTCATTAAAGCTGAGAGAGAATGACTTGTAATGGCTTAAATCCAGCACAGTGGTGATCCCTGCCCTAATGTGTGGTGATTCTCTGACCCCACGGCAGGGTTATTTACCTCCTTCCTCTGCACACGAAGGGAAGAGGAAAGGAAAAACTGAAAAATCAAGAGTTTTTTATTTGATGCCACACCTGAGTCTGAGAGAAGAGGAAATCTCTGACTTTTGCCATCTGTTTCATGCAATCAGCCTGTGTTTATTATTTCTAAGTAATATTTGAAAGGGCAGAAAAACATGAAGCAAGAAATCCATCTAGTAAGCCTCTGGAACACAAGAAAATATCTTTAACCCTTCTTAAGTTCAGCCAACTGAATCCCAGGTCTTACAAGTTAACCACCAAGGTTAAAAATGAAACAAATGAAGTCAAATCTAACTTAGCTGCTGCTGTTAATATTGTTTTGGCTTATCTTTGCAATCCTTCTTGAAAAGCTTTTAATTAAGTTATAATTAATTTGGGGATTGAATTATTGTGATATATTTTCTACCCATTTCAGGAAGATTTAATAAAGTTTCTGTGGCAAAATTAATGGGGCTAAACCAGATTGAGTCCCTGCTAAGGAAAGGTGGAAGAATACATTTGCTCCTACATATGAGATCCAGCTCTACAGAGGATTTTATCTCTTTTTTTCAGGCCCAGGACAAAAGCTATGCAGGTTTTCTTTGTATTTAGATTTTTGCCACTTGTATATGACGTGATTTCAGTGTGCTGGAGCAAAAGGCATTTTGAGAAAAATCAAACCATGGTTTTTACACCTTGTGCTTCTTGATTAAAAATGTCTTGGACTGGTACCATGACCTAAGCTGACAGGAGTGCTCTCTTAATTGCTGAGGTCTTCACAAAGAAGATGAAGTTGTTGAAGTGCACATATGTGACCAAATCCTTAAAATAATAATAACACTGCAGTAATGCCCCATGTGGAACTTTAACATCTAGAAAGGAAGGTGCACCAGACCATGTAGTCTGCTAGAAACTTCAGTCATGCTCCATCTTCTATAATCTGTAACTGTTCAGAATCAGTTAGGGGAGACAAATATAATGAACCTGAGGCATTAAATAAAGAAAAGTTATGTATCAGCTTAGGAGCTGAGGGCCTGGCCCAGTGCAAATTTTCCATGGCCCCTTTTTCACCTTGTGCTCTGGAAGAGCAGGGTGGAAAAGCAGCCAAAGAAGAGGGGGAGAATATATAAAGAAGTACAAATGAGTAGCAGAGGGATGTTCTTATAAAAAAAAAAATAAAAGAAAAGCAGGAATAAAGGCTGCAAGTTATAAAAATATTTGGAGTGACAACTGTATCTCAAAGGCAATGCAATAGTGAAAGCAAATAATGCTTTCTACCCTGAAAGCATATCTATTTTCTACTCCAAATCCAATTATATAATTTTTTTGCTTTGTCTCACTGACCCTTTTATGATGAAGAAATAATTCATTTGTCTCAGCTGGTTCTAGGACACTGATTGGAGTATTGCTTCCAGCACAATCTTTTAAATGTACTTAATTTGAAATCCAGCTCTAATGGGGCTACTCATATGCTTACCATTAAGCATGCACTGAAGTGCTTTGCTAAATTAGTCCCAGTATTTACACCTTCAGTGTTTCCATATCCTAATAAGAACTTAATCTTCTAATCACATAACACATTGAGTTTACATATTATGTGAAATACAACTGAGGGGATTTGACAGGCTAAATTTCATTGTAAATAATGAGGATTAATTCAAACCCCATTGGTGTCTTTGGAAAGACTCCTGCTGATTCCCATAGTTCATGCATATAGAAGAGAAGAATTAGATAAACGTTCCCTAGGAGAAGTGGGAGGTCCTTATGAGCTGCAAAACAACAGATGTCTCTGCTCTGTATCAATCATTTAATTTGTGATTATTCTGCAGCTGGACTCTGCCCATAATGAAGTGAGTGAAAGTACCTGTGGAGGCTTTAAAAAGAGTCCTCCCTGCATTGACTCACGTGACAATGTTAGACCTGAGCTGGGCCTCTCTCTGGGACACGTCAGGTAAGGTGTGAGCACAACAGGAGCAGCAGAGCAACTCCACTTGTAAAATGTAAGCTATACTGAGATTTTAAATCGTTCTTTCTTGCTGGTTTTGGGCATTAAGAAGAAAAATCTTTATGCTTAGTTTTTTTTTTTTTTTTTCTGTAGTTTGCAGTTTGACGCTGGCTGGTGGTTACTTTATTTCTGTATCAACTTCCCACAAAAACTTGCAAGGAAGTTCTGTGGTTTTTTGGATAGAATTAAAATCATGAGGCAGGCAACTCTAAGCTAAAATTGAGTGTGTCTCTGTGGAAATTTTCAACATTTGAAGTTATTATGAGGATACTCTTAGTCTAGTGATGTGATACAAGAGCCTTTTAGTTGTCTTTATTTTTCTCTTGAGGTCTGTTTTCACGTGCCCCTGGTGCCCCTGCTGAGGACCTGAGCTTGTGTTATGCTCTGAAAAGCAGATCACAACTCCAAAATCAATTCTCTCCCAGCAGCATTTAAGATGACACTGGAAACAACATGAAACGGGAGAACCAAGGGAAAGAAAAATTCTTTTTTTTTGTCTGTGGAAAAACCCTAACCAAACCAAAAAGCTGCTGTAATTGGTCTGAGAATGCCTGATTCCTGAATTAGGCTCACTTATCTCCAGAGCAGGGCTCACCTCACTCTTCTGCCTCCTCCCTGCCTCACTCTTTCTCCCTTCCTTGGTTTCTTTCTATTAAGGAACTCGTGACATCTCTTGCTCATTCATTTCTCGAGATCTGAATTTGCATTTTTGCCTGCACAATAGTCTGATTAATTCACGAAATGAGTCCCACAGAGTGTCGGTAACTCAGCTGGCAGGGCTGTGAAAACTGCAGGGAGAAGATGAGGGCTCTGGCAATTAGTTATTTATTCGAGGCATTTGGAATCCCTAATGGCCCCATTAAGAATATGAATGTCATTGGTGTGTTTGCAGAGTGTCACAGGCAAGTGCCTTTGCAAAGGAGCTGAACCAAGGACAGGGCAGTGACTGTGTCTTACTGGCTTGGCTTTAACAAGCCTCAGTGATGTAAAGTCAGAGAGGTTCGTGCACTTGTGCAGGTTTAATTACAGCCAGGATGGGATCTCTGGGATGTTTCTGTGATGCCCTTCCTCCAGGAGAAGGCTGTGGTGGGGAGGGGGTGTGTGTGTTCATTGACACACAACACACAGGCTGCTGAAACTCTTGCTGGACAGAAGAATGCTCTGAGCTGGCAGGTGCTGTGCTGAAAACTGCTTGGTCACCACGAACAGCACTTCTTGCTGGGCTCTGTCCAGCTGCTGGCAGCCCTTGCAGAAGGCAAAGAGAGCTGCTGGCTTGGTGTCTTGGTGGGGAATGCACCACACTCCACTTAAAATGTGGTTTTTGTTGTTAAAGTTCTGTTCCTGAGTCCCAGGCTCTCTGCTTGCTGAGCCTTACTTTGCTTTTTTGGTGACCACAACATTAATATGCAAGCCAGGCGAGTGGTGATAAACAGTTCCACAGCTATTTACTACGAGGAATATTTAATGTCAGATGTGGGGTTTAACTGTGGGTATTCTTTTAAAAATAGTGCCCATAATTCTGCTGCAACCTTCTCGGTTTGTGCGTGTAAAACAGAGAGTTGTATCGTTTGTTACCAGCAACTGCCATGTTCTGTATATTCTTCTTAATCCTCTGGAAAACCACAACTGTTGTATATTCCAGAGAGACCCATTTTGGAAGAAACAATAACATTTAAATTGTACATTCATTTAAAAAGTGTTATATAGCCAACTATATTTTTTTTTTCAGTTTTAATTGGGAAACTTTCCTAGAAGAAAGTTGTAAAGTACCAGGATTCCAAAAGAGCCATAAAATGCATAAGAATGTCTGCAGATACATTGCCAATGAATCAAATGCTGTAATCAGCCCTTTTTACACCCTCATGCAGTGTCTAATTTTAAATTAGAAATAGGCAGCTCATCAGAAATCAGCAACGAGGAATAAACTCTTCCTTTGGCCACAGACTGGATGTTCACACCACTGGATGTGGTGGGCTCTCATGTCTCAAGGGCTGGCACACAACTTGAAGAAATGCTGATAAAATGAGCTCTGTGCAGTGCAGGTTGGCCTGTTATTTCTGCTTTTGTGTTTATGTCTCCATCAGCCCACCAAGATGTTTTTAGGCTTGAGATTTAGTAATATCTGTAAGATCCTGTAGAATTTACTTTCTTATTTTTTTTTTCGCTGAAGAGCGTATTGAAATAAAGAGTTTTAATAGGTTATTCGCAGCTGTTTTGCTGCACTTCAGAAAACACAGCTGTTGTTTAAAGATGTTCATACAGGTATTGAAGTTTTACTTCAGATACCCATGCAAAATATTCCTGATATTCCTGCTTTTATTTGTTTGGGGCTTCCCCCCTCCACCCGGTGCCTTACAGATAGGGTGACTAACAGATAGGAAGAACATCTACAACCGTCTAGTCTGACCTATTGCAACTTTTTTTTTTCACTTGTAACTCATTGATTCATGGATGTCTACAAAACAAGTGACCCGGCATCACTCAAATTCAGCGTAAGATGACCTCAGTGCATCTGAGGTTAGAAATGACGGATTTGTTTGTGAAGATTAAAGATAACCTTCTCAAAGGGAGGAAGAGAGGCAGTTGAAAAGGAGGAAGCAAAGAAGCCTTCGCAGCATTCATTTACGGTGTCAGTATTCCAAAGTATCTGTGTGTATCCGAAGCTCTGAGATCAATTGTCCTGAACGCTCTTACAGAACAGAACAAGAGGAAGTTAGCCTGTTTTTTTTTTTCTTTTTTCCACCTTTCACTTTTGAAGATCCAAGGCAGAAATGGATGGAAAACACCTGTTTTCCAGCAGCAACCGTTTGATTTTGAGATTTACATTGCATTTCATCCAGAGCGAATTAATAATCAGAAACCCACAAGATGCAGGTAGAAAAGGGCAGGTTCTAAGGTTGCCCTTGCTCTGGTAATCTCTTCTTTTGGTAACAGAAACTGCAGTGATGTACATATTTTAAAAGAAAAGTAGAACTGCAAACCTTAACCAAAACTTAACAGGCGCAGGGGAGGATGAGAAAGATAATTTGTGCAGAGTGGAATTGATGATTTGTTGATGTTTATTACTGGCTGAACTTGCTTTTAACTATGGTAAATATGATCTCTTTCCTTTTTTGGATTTCAATTAGGGAATTTTGGAAGAACTTATGCACTTTCAGTGTCATCAGTGATGTGTTTTTCTAAGGGAAGTGGTGGGAACTATTTCACCCACTTGAGACTCAAATTTTCTAAAGCACACATTTAGTTTAGAAGTAACATTGAAAACTAATGCACCAGTACCACATGGATGGCCTTCGTGCTTTTAAACTAATTTCTAATCAATAAAGAGACTTCTTTTCAGGTGATTCTGGACCCTCCCATCTGCCCACTTACCCAAGTGTCCCCACAGTTTATCTTGTTATCACTTACTGGAAGCTTTGCTTGCCAAAAGCTGATGTCATGTGTTCGCTCTGTACCCCTGCAGGGGAGTAATGAGAAAAAACTTTTTAAATATAATAGCAGAAATACCAAGCAAATGCTCTAGAGCTCAGTGGGAAAGAAGGACATAGAAAGATCTCTTCATAATGTAGAGAATACTTTTATTAGAAACAAGGCTAACTTGGTTAAAAATCAATTTCTCAATATAAGAAATGCAATCTAATTCCCACCAAAGATTTGTGAAGATCTTAGCAAGGAAATATGGATTTTTAGAGGCATTTCAATTTTATGTGCAAATGACATTTGGCAGCAATAACTGAAATAGAGCCTGACTTTCTCAATTATTTCTGTTTGTTATTTTGGTTTCTTGTCACCAACTTTTGGCTTTGCTTGAGAACTTTCTTATAACGTTGTTAACTCTACAGTTGTCTCCAATAACTTCCCTGACTTATAAGAATGTAGATCTCATTGGGCATGCATTAATTGATAAAATGTGAAACACTGAGAAAATATCCCATTTGATGTCAGTGAAAAGATTCATGCTTATTCCACAAAAAGCCAATCCATGGGAAGCCAAGGTTAAGCCCTTCTATTGGCTCTGGGAGTATTTTTTTTTCCCCAGGAATTGTGCCTAAAACAGTGCCATGTAAATATTAGATAAATTCAGAAGTGATTTGCATTTAGAGGGAGGCTAAACAGAGCTGCAGAACAGTATTTTTTGCAAGTGAGATCCAAACTGATTAAAATCACTAAAATTCCCTTCCGAACAAATATGCAGAAAAAGGGACTGGTTTATTACTTTTCCTTTTTTCCCCTGGTTTATCTCGTTCAGAAAGATGAGAGCTTACAGGTGCAGAGTCAGGGCACAAACAGTGAGGGTGAATCATCCAGCAGATGAGTTGATACTGGGTGAACTGCCTGACTAAAAAATGTGGTTTATGTGTGTGTTTAGGGGGGGTGATGGCTGTTGTTTGACAGCTTAGAAAAACCCCACAATGCTAGTTCTGAAGGAGGGGTAGTAGAAACTTTCAGAAAGTTTTGTTCCAGGTTGGGTGAACCTTGAGAGGACAAATGACTTCTCCATTTTGCACATGAATAAAACCAGGCTTTGATATTTCTTTGATTGAGGTTGTACACTGAGCTAGTGATGAAAGTGGACATCCAATATACTGAAATATGACTATAACCACATTTTCTCTATTGATATAAATTCCCATGAAAAAGCAGGAGTACCCCATCCCAACCAAAAATACAATTTTTCAATGTGTATAACATTATTCTTTCTGAAACAATCAGAGCCTAATTTGAGTAAAATTACTTTCTCATTTACTTTTTTTCTTTCATCAAAGCCAATTAAGAATGATGATTGAGTATCATGAAATGATAAATGCTTCCTGGGTGAGGATTAGTAAAAGTAGCCCAGCCTGCCTCCATCTCAGAGAGCATGGAAACCCAGTTTTTCTGTTGTCAGTGAATTAGAAAATCAAGAGGAAATTGAAGCCAGGATTTTGGTCTGGCAGACAGAGTCTAGACAGGTCTCATGTATCAACAGAAAGATGAGATAAATATTAGAGAAATATTATTCAGCCTAAACCAAGATCCAGTTGCAGCTGTTGGAAGTCATGATTTTATTCAGAGTCTTGTGGAAGAGTTGTGTAGTGAAGAGCATGGAGCAGAAAATATATGATTCATTTCCCAACGAACCCCAAGTGCCAGGTATTTTATTACCTGGCTCAGGGAGCTACTTCCAGAGGCAGTAAATTTTTCATTTAAGCTTCCTTTGTTGGCTATAATCCCTTTGATTTCTTTCTTTAATTAAATCATACAGATTTTCTGGCTGGTTTGTTTGGTGTTCTTTTTTTTCCTTTGTTCCATTTAACCACTTGCAATCTTTTAATGTTGATGGGCAGAGAACAAATAAATGTCTGACGACTACACCTTGGCTGCAGAGCCAGCTGCAGTAAATCCTGTGGCAGAAACACCAAGTTGCATGCTGAAGGATATTTATTGCATTTAGCCACCCCAGAAGGCAGCTCTGGAAACTCAAATCTCCCCAGAATCCCAGGTTAGATACAGGAGAGACAGTGCCCAGGGCTGGGTTTATTTTTGTATTTGGAATCTTTGGTCAGTCCCTTTCTGGCAGATAATACACTTGGAATGTGCCAGCAGTATTTCTGGAATCACAGTCTCTGGCTGTAAGTTCTGTCTAATGTTGTTATCTGTTAATAAGCGAGCCTGTGTCCACTATTCTGATTGTTTCTCTCAGCAATGCAATATTTGTTCGGTGCTGCTTCTCTTCTTACTCAAACCGAGTTTCTCTTGCCTTTAGCAGGCACAAAGAAAAAAGATGGTTCATCTCACAGCAAAAACAAACAAAAAAAAGAGAGACTGCTAATTAGTTAACTATAATTTAAAAAATTTATTCTGTTTGGTATTGAATGTGTGTGATAACTGACTTAAACAGCAAGGGCTTCTCTGCTTATACATCACCAGTCAGTGATGCATATTCTCTGTGAAATGAAGTGTCTATCACCACTTCATTTGATTTGTATTCATGGACATTTTGATGGGCATTGCAATAAGCTGGGAAAGTGCATCATGCTTAGATCTTCAGTGAAAACCCAAGCATGATTTTCCTATCTAGTTCAAAAAAATTTGAGTTTATATTGCCCTTTTTTTTTTTTCCCCCCCTGGTCATCTGGGAACTGAGATTGTGACTGAGCAGAAGGTTTGTCTGTAGCTGTCGTCTTGTCTGTTCTCAGGACTGTGTTTTCTATTTCTTGTGATTTTTATCTGTCACAGCTACTGCTGATTTGCTGCAAGGAGTGTGTTTCGGCAGTGGAGTTTGCTCTTTAGAAGACCATAAGTAACTCAATGATTTGTAAGAACTATTTGATGGGTTTGATACAGTGATTTCTAACGAGGAATTTAGTTCCATTTTCAGTTCAATCCAAGCAATATTCTGCTCTCCACAAATCTTGCAGCAAAGTGTGAGCTAAAGACTGTTAAATGAGAGCTCCCTTTACTGACAGCAAGGTGGAGTTCAGGAGTTCAAGTTGAATCTGTATTGCTGTATTTGAATACTATTTAGTATTTGACATCTTGTTACAGTGTGACCTACCCCATGAAAAATTGTGGTGGTGGGGAGTGAATGGTTTCTCCTTATGAAATACTAATTTTCCCGTAGGTGGCAGGATTAGGGCAAGAATGAGGATTAAATAAATGACATCTAGCTCAGTCTCGCAGTGAGGGAATATTTGGGTTGTCTTTAACCCCTTCCACCGTATGAGGTGGATGATCTATATTTTGTCCCTTTAGTTGTTCCAGATGTTGGTGTGTGTGAGGTGCTCAGGTGCAATGATAATTGTTGCTTGAGCACATTTAAATAACATGATAAAACGAATTTCACTTTAGCCTTACATTTAAAAGAAGGCAAAAAAAGTTAATTAAAACTAACAATTTTACACAAGGCAATTTAAAAGTTGCCTTCTTTTTTTGGAGTGATTGTGCAAATCACCCCAGGTTGAAGAGTTGTGGTGAGATGCTGTTGCTCATCCATCTTCCTGCAAGGAAAAGTGGACCCTTCCATATATTTACTGGTAAAGCTGTTGCCAGTGAAACATCCCTGATGACATAAATACAGTTCTGCTGTAATTGTAATAGCTGTCTTCCCACTAAGTGGTCCCTGATATCCCAAGGTGACTGGATAATTGCTTTGGGAGCAGAACAGAGCTTTCCTGTTGTTATTGCATTAAACTTCAAAGAATTATTTCCTGACTGACTCTGATTCTGTCACATCATTACTGAATTTGCAGAAGATCTAAGCCATCGTGCCTGGCATCTTGCAATGGAGCTGTATTTGTTCACTTCACGTATGTAACACGTTATTCCTCCACTTCACATGTGCCAAGTCAAATACCTATTAAGGATAGTTCTCCAAAAAAAGTGAAAGAAGGTTTTTTTGTTTGTTTGTTTTTGGTTTTTTGTTTGTTTGTGTTTTTTTGTTGCACTCCAGTGCTGGTGATGCCTCCTGCTTTCCAAAAGCTGCCTCGTTTGGCAGGATCTGAAGGGTTGGTGGGCAGCACTGGGTGCGAGTCAGGAAGGATCAGAGGGGGAGGCAAAGGTGGATCCTTTTGGGGGAAGGAGTTTTTAGGAGGTGTCCTTAGGATGGCAAACTTTCTCCCCTATTCCCTCTCCTTACCAGGACTTGTTACAGCTTTAGTTACCACCCAGCCATGACTTTCTACAGCTGAGCTCACGAGGGTGAGCTTGAAATCAGGATAGTGGGTCGAAGCAGTAATTTCTATAGTTGAGACAGAGGAGCTAATTATTGCAGGAGATGGAAAAATGTCCAGATGAAATATAAATATCTTTTTTTTTTTTTTTTTGACGTGGAGAAATAGCTTTGCTATCAATACTATTTGAGAGTGAGTTGAAATAAACTTGATGTCTTGGGCCTGTACTAAATTTATAAATGAAGAGGGGGGGAAAAAAACCTTATTTTATGTTATGCAAAGCAAATGTGACATCTTTGCTGTCACTGCTGGCTGGGAAGCTGATGAGGAAAAGCAATGTTCCTTGACAACACTGTATTGTGCAGTTAAAAGGATTAGGGGAGCTCAGATAAGTTTACCTTAAGAGTTCTACAAAGGAATTTATCTGGGAAAGCACAGCCTGAAAATATTACAGGTCTAAATTCCAGAAAATGCCTTAAATGCAAGGAAAGCTCAGTGCTCCCTGGTTCAATTCTTGCTGCATGGATAGTGCTGAATTGTTTCTGTAGATACAGTACCACTGTGTGCCTGTGGCTCTGGAATAACATCAATAATAGCTCCATACACAGATATCTAAATGAATGTAAGCAGTGAGAATCAATTCAGGTCTATGTATTTACCAAGATTTCTAGTAGGTCTTAAGATATTCATGGGATTTTTTTAATTTCCATTTTCATTCTGTCACATCCTCCTTTTTGGGCCACTTTGACTGCAGCCCTACAATGCAAAGGGTTTTGATTTCAGCTTTTCACTTGAAAAAGGCTTTTTTTTCCTCCTGATAAAAATTTCAAAGCAGAACTTTTAAGAAGCTTTGGAGGTTTTAACTCTACGCCTTAACTGCCTCATCTGTAACACAAAGGTGAAAATAATACTTGGTGAGATGCTTTGAGAACTTTAGGTGAAAAGGTATTTAAATTCTGATTGCTAGTAGTATTGGGGAAATTATGCTCTCATTCAACACTTCCACAATGAATTTCTTTCATTATTGGTTTAAAGCTACTAATTACCAGCAATCTTAATTGGTCTTAAATTAATTCTCTCCCCTGGTTATGAGATGGAATAAAAGCCTAAGGATTATACATTTTAGATTTCTATCTTCATTGGCATCTGAAACTGTAATGAAGTAAAGGATTCAGAGATGCTTATTTGTCATGTTTGATAAAAAAAAAAAGATAATTTGTTTCTCCTTCATAGACAGTCTCCTGCTTTTATTATGTATATTAAGACAAATGCCCTCAAAACAATCAGTTTTTAGGATTAACCTCTGAGATGACGCAATTCCCGGTGGCATCCCCTCACTAATGAGAATAAAAGGTGGTGCTCCAGAGACAATCCAGTGGAGAGCAGACAACCCCCACAGTAAATGTGTTCCAACCAGCATGCTGTGTACTGCAGTGAAAGGGGAACAAACCCACCCAGCTGCTGCTGCTGCTGCTCAGGTGAGAGCAGGGCAGGTTTCAGGAGAGCTTTTACCAGAAACACAACCCCTTGTGTGTTCCTGCCCTCCTTTCCTTCTGCTTCTGTCGAAAAAATCACGGGAAGGAATGAAATGGGTCGTGATTTCCATGCATTGGATTGTGTGAAGCCCTTTGGGTCACCTCTAGGGAGGAAGAGGTGGAAGTGAGAAGTCTAAAGGCCTTTCTGGGCTGGAGCAGAATGAATTCATCCCGGGTGGAGAGGAACAACCTGCAGAAGGATTCTGGGCTGCTCAGCAGATTGCACGTGGCTCTTTCTGAGTGGCTTTAAAAGCCTGAAAGAGCCAGGAGATGAACAGAACACAGGGAAACTTATTTGTTAAATTATGATACAACCTGTAACATCATAACAATCAAAGCAAAGCTGTGCAGGAAAAAAAAAATGGAGGCAATTTATTTATGATTCTGTTTAATGATGGAATTGCTGCTCTGTGCAGTTTCTAAAAGGAGAACATCATTATGCTGCTGAGCAAGCACTGGCTGATTTTTTTCAGGCAAGGTACTAGAAACAAAATTTATTCTAAATTAGTAAGTAGTTTGCAAGTCTCTTTAAATACAGTTTAAGGTAAAGAATATATTGAGTGTGTTTACCACTGAAGCACTCTGGTACTTCAGATGCAGACTGGTTGAGTTTACTTCAGTAATCCCAAATTTACCTTTTTTAATGGGTTATATGTTCCTCATCCAAACTCTGCTCATGTACTTCCCACTATGCTGTTCTGATTTCATGGTGAATCTGAAAGGAATTTGGAAGAATTCTAATTTGAAAAGTGTATGTTCAGAAAACACAAAGGACATTCCTGCATCTCCAGTGTTCCAGTTATTTTTCAGCGAAGGTTTATGCAGTCTGTAAAGATTTTTTACGAACTGAGGAACAGAAGTAGTGAGAGAGAGATTTTGCATCTCTTGTCATGACTGAAAAATATAATTAGGCAATGTTCTGTAATTGCAGTGAAAGGTGGGAATGCAAATGAAGTTCTTTAATTAAACAGTGTGGTATTTGACTCAAAACTTGATTTAGGAAAGCACTTACGTGTAGGCTTCGGTCCTGATGAATTTGAATGTTATCTTCTGCACTTAAATGTATGTTAAAGTATTTTTGTGTTCATATGCACTTCACTTAATTAAGGGCAAAAAGACTGAGACCGTGGTCAGATTGGATTTTGAATGGTATTACCTGTTTGTACAGCTCATTAAAAAAAGAGATATATTTTGGATGGTCAAATAGAAGGATTTAAAAAGCCACTTATTTCTTCAGGCCAAAATAGACTCTGCCAGCAAAGGGAGGTATTTCAGCCTAATTATCAATTTTGGGATGGTCATGCTCTTCTGAGGGGTTTTAAAACCATTTACAACAAGATGTTGCCGTAGGTGGCCCTTTGGCCGTGTTCTTGTCCAGTCCTTTCTGTGCCAGAACGTTTAGAGGGGAGGGAAAGAAAACAGAAAGAATGAGAGGCAAGATGGCAAAATGGTTGCTGGTGGGTAAATGTGCTCCAGGGTGGGCTCTGAGGAAATTCCCACCTGTCCTGGTGTGGAGTCCCCCCCAACCTCAGTGTGGGTGTCTGTTCCCCACGATCCCTCTATCACAGCTCGGGTACTCTGCACCAAGGGTCTCACAGGGCCACTTCTCACCCTTTCCCCCTCGCTCTGGGCAGGTTTTGCCCTCTCCTGAGGTGCCCCCAGCCTGGCTGAGGGTTGGGCTGTGCCTGGTGGGCAGCCCTGGGCTCCCAGCACAGCCCCCATGCCTGGGCTTCGCAGAGCTGAGGAAACGAGATGTCGCTTTGGAAACCCTTTTAGCTTGTTACCACAGTGAAATCCTGATGAGGCTGTGATAATAATGGTGTTTTCAAGATGAGAAGGGCATGACAAACCCCACGCTGGTTGGAGGGGCCGTGGGCCTGGGGCTGCCCCGCTGGCAGAGAGCACTTCCCTCCCATCAGTCACGGATCAGAGCGCTGAGGCTGTTTGCCACGAACTGATGCTCTTTGCTAGTGAGCCCCAGGGCTGATCCAGCCACTTCTCCATCAGGGACCTACTTCCAAGGTGATTTTAGCATTAGTAACATGAATATGTTCTTGGATCAGGTCTGAGGCTATAAAGATAAAAACACTGCTTATGTGTGGCTTTATTGGAGATAAATGTCTTCCAGAAAACAAAGCCTGGAGAAGGATTAATTAAGATAATAAGCAGTGTTTACATCAAAGAAAGCTGAAAATCAATTCTGTTTGCATTCAGTTTTGTTAACAGAAATATCAATTATTTTATTAGTCAAGTGGCACAGTTAATTAAAGAGGAGATTTTCTCTCTGGGGCGGCTTTATGACTATTACGCTGCTTACAATTAATACTAATGGAAAGATCAGCCTAAAAATTCATGGTCTCTTGTAAATTTTTATAACCTGATCATTGCTTGCAAGTGCCCAATGCAGTGACCCTTGTTTCAGACAACAAGGTCAGCGAGTTTCGTTCAGAGGAGCACTGTCCAAATCCACTGTTTTCCAGTGGCACTGACCCACCCTGCTGAGATGTTCCAGCCTTCCTGCTTCCAGGTGCTTCTTGCTGCACCCCATTTGCTCCCAAGGGGAGTTGGGAGCACAGCACTGTGTGAGATTTGACACTGATACAGCTGCAGGGCTGTATCTGATGAATCTGTGCTGGGTGTCAGCTACTCTGTGAGAAACTGTGTGTGGTTTCTGCTTAAGAAATTATGATTATGGCTATTGCCACACAGGTATTTTAGTTACTTAGGCACCTAATGCATTAGGGATCTGTCTCTAAAGTGGAACTGCAGACCACTGAAATACTGTCAGACAAGTTGCTCACCCTCCGTTTGACTGATCTTGAAATACAACCAGGCAGCTGTGGCGAGGAGGAGCGGGCAAGAAATGGAAGGCTAATGCCATATTGCTTTCATCCTGACGCTATGCAGCCCTTGATGTGTCCTTCCAGCTTATTGAAATTGTGGTCACTTTTGCAGTTTTGAAGGCTGGCGTTTCTGGGATGTCGTAATTCAGCTGTGACACTGATGTGCTGCTTGCAAAAGTCTTGCAATATGCTGTAAAGTGCTTATGATAATGTCCATCTCCTCTTCCCCAAATGAGGTGGGAGGACTTTTATGAATCTTTCAATGTTTTGATCTAATTTCAATAGTGAAGATATTATTTATTCCTTTAATGGGAAGTGTAATGAATTGGGATGGTTATTTTACTAGGACATCTGCCAGGGAGTGGCTCTGGCTTAATGTGAGTGAACAGTAATGGCTGTTGCTTATTGGGGACAGTGTTAGCAAATGTTCTACTTAGTAGAGATTTCCTTAACTAGTGCCAAGAGATTTAGTGGAGATTAGTCAGACCTCAGGAGTTAAATTCGTCTGTCAGAGAAGTGAGATGGCAAACTCAGATGTCCTATTATCCTAAATAAACATTTAATGCAGCAGATCTTCTCATGCATTATTCACCATGATATTTTATTGTCTGAAATCTTGTACAGGTTTCTCTGACCATTTTTTTTAATATTCTTTTTAACTCCTTGGTCGCAAAGGCTTCAATTAAGTGAGTATTTAAATGGCTGGAGGGATCAGGGCCAGGGCACATTATCTACTGCCATTATTTCAAGAATTTTAATAGTGTGTTTCCAAGTATCTCCTGTGTGACTCTCAATTTTGGTGCAGCACATGGTGAGATTCAGCCCAGGAAGTAAAATGGATTTTGAGGGACTAATCAAGAACGTGACTGTGATTTTGTCAAAGCTCGTAACTGCACTATATGCAATATTTTCAGTTATTGCAGTTATCATGCAGGTTAGAGCTGTCCAGTGGAATGTATCCCAACTATGTTTTGGTCTCTGCCCCCACATTTCCCTGCCACAGAAAGGGGGGTGGAATCGGGGTCTGGGCAGTGGGAGGAAGGCAGAATTACTTGTGGTTTTAGGAGACAGTCAGTTCTGGGGAAATGTTTATTGGTCCAATATTAAAGCTAAATCCTGAGAGGTTTTGGGTGTCTGATGTGCTACAAAGACTGAATAAAGAATTTTTAATTAATGGAGTTACAGCTTTGTGAGCTTATAGAGATATGAAGCTTAAGTCTTTTAAGATGTATCACATTGTCTGCAGAACTGTGGTGGCCTCTTTTGAATGGCAAAGTAACAGGACACTAGAAAAGCATGGATCAAAAATGTACTGAAATATCCTGCTGGATGTATCTAATCTTGACTGGTCCTGGAATTGTAAAAGATATCAAAGTTGATCAAAGGAAACTTCCATTTCATTCATCCCTAGGGATGCTGTTTCACAAAACTGTGAGTAATTTCCTGTATTGTGACAGTCAAAAAGTGGAAGAGTTTAATTCTTGTTTTGGTTCAGTCTTCAGTAATGTGTTGAGGTCTTGGGCTGCCAGGTCCCCTGAGCTGGAGGATCTGGAGTGCAAGACTTTCTATTTGTGGACGTGGAAATTGTAAGGGACCAGCTCAATATTTCCAAGTCCATGGGGCCTGATGGGACTGATCCCAGAGCGCTGCAGGACCCAGGGGGTGTTATGGCAGGACTCCACTTAATCATCTACCAAAGGTCTTGGGAGTTCTTTGTGGAGGTCCTTACTGACTGGAAGCTGGCCAGTGTTATTCCAATTTACAAGGAGAGTGTGAGGAAAGACCCAGGAAACTACTGACCTGTTAGTCTAACCTCAGTTCCTGGAAAAATAAGGGAGAATATTAAACTGGTTACTATTGAAGGGCATTGAAAGAGCAATGCAGTCATCAGGCATTCGTGTATGCTCCTGTTGGGGAGCTCAATGCTGGGAGTAATCTCATCCTGGGACAGGCACAAGGGATGATAAGGGGCAGGAGTAGGAGGGAAAGGGTTATTTAAAAAGGCTCCTCCCTACAAGGTAGGCTTGGATTTTAATATCTGGTTTTTATTGTTATTTGGGTTGAGCTTTGGGAACTGTTCCTTAGGGTTGGTTTCATCAGTGGCTTAGAAGCTTTAAAAGTCATAAACTGAGGGTGGGTCCCCTCTGTTGGGTGGTGACACTCATTTATCTTGAGCCTGTGACATCCTGGGCTCCTCAGCCTCTGACCCAACACAGATGTGATTTACAGGAGTGATTTACAGCTGTCTGCAGATCTGGTGTTGGCTGCAGTGAGCGTGTAAGACAAAGCCCTCAGGTTTTGTTACCTGGCAGGGTTTCCTCCATTCTGGCAGGGAACAGACTTAGCAATTCTGGGCTGTCTTAGGATGTGAAATAAGAATGAGTTGTTGTTTTTTTTTTTTTTTTTTCTTTCATTTCATCCATCTCTTGCCTTCAGTGAGATAGAAGGAGGAAAGAAGCCTCTCTTAAAATGATGGATGCAGCTCTGCCTCTTATTCATGATCTGTTATTACTTTTCTTATGATCTTAAATAGGATGATACCATACAAAAAAAGCCAAAGATTAGAAGAATCATTAGCTTTCATTTGTAATTACAGTGCACTAGCTAGGTCTCACACACTGTGAGAGCTATAATTTGTAATAATAGTGTACCTATTAAGGAAGGAATGAGTCATAACTGAGGGTATCTCTTCTAAGAATTACTTACCTGCAAACACATAATAGAAGAGTATTCCTACAGTGACTTCCCAGCTACTTGGCAGTGGGTATTTGCAAATCCTCTGCATAGCTTGGAGCAATAACAGCTGGTGGAGCAATTCTCAGAAGCATCACCAAAAAAGCCAGAAAAATGGTGAGAAAGCTTTTAAGGAAAAGGATAATGTTGATCCAGTAGTACCATCCCCCCAGGATAACACTGGCTAATAATGTGTGCTGTACTTTTCTGGAAATAGAAGAATTCAGAAGAATTCAGGATTCAGCATCAGGTCTTCTGTGTGTGAATTCAAAGGCCCAGATAACTTTTCTTATTCTAAGCATCACTTACTCCCTGACATTCTGACTAAATTCCAACTTCAGCAAGTCATAACCTCAGTGCCCAACTTTTCCTCCTCAGCCTTCTCTTTTAATTATGTATTTTTAGCAGAAGAGTTATGCAATATTAATTTGCATTCGTAATTAACGTTTTATATCAATCATAAAATATTTTCTTTTAGGCTTTTTTTTTTTTTTTAAAATCAGTTT
The DNA here is from genome assembly GCF_003031625.1 of Empidonax traillii. Lineage (NCBI taxonomy): Eukaryota > Metazoa > Chordata > Aves > Passeriformes > Tyrannidae > Empidonax > Empidonax traillii. The sequence goes on along the minus strand of NW_020957086.1, from coordinate 28,180 downwards.
TCCATATGTTTGCCCAGCAAGCAGCAGCCAAGTGAAATTGCTCCTGCACTGTGTGCGGGAGGGTGCCCTGTGGTCTTTCAGTAAATTAAATCACCACACGATTAATGCTCCCAGTCAACAAAAATCCAGTTCATGTAGCTGTGAATGTGCAGCGTGGAGTTAAAGGTCACTTTGTCCTTGCAGTTCTCACTGCTTTTCTTGACGGGGGGAAAAGAAATTCAGGGTTCTCTGAAGTTATCAATAGAGCTGTGGAGCTACACCTGGAAATAAAGAGTCTGTTCAAAAAAGATTTGAAAAGACTGCAAGCTCTGGAGATGTTTGCAGATCCAGAGCATTGGGTGGAACTCTAAACAAAGGCTAGTGGACAGCCTGTCATATTTATTTCCCCTCCAAAATTCAACAGATTCTATGTCTGCTCTGAGAATCCCACATTAATCCTTTTCATTTGATCTGACAGTCTTCCCTCATATCCAAGTCATATTTAATATAGGTAGTTTACTGAAGCTCTAAACTTAATTGACAAGCTCATTAATTTAGGAAATAAGTTCTTCAAGAGTGTAGCTCTGAAGAGGAGAATATGCCTGGCTTTTGCCTGATGTATTTGACTGGTTAATCTGAAGCTGGACCAATTTTTTTGAAAAAGAATATTAATTAAACACTCCTGAAGGCGGAAATGTAAGGAACAAAAAGAGACAGGAGGAGTGAAAAGGTTTTGCTCTGGTTTTAAATGGTGTGGTCCCTCCCTTTTTCAACTTCCCAGCTCATCAGCTCCTCTGAAAGGTTAGATCCTCAACTGGAGTAGGAAATTTTTTTTTCTTCAGAAAATGACAATAGAGTTTTTGTGCTTGTACAGAGCACAGAAAATTATCATTCTTGCCTTCGTGTTGTTCAAAGCACTTCAAAGCTGACTTTTCGGCTGAAGTGTGTTACTTCCTAAAGATTTCTCGTGAGGGTTTAGCTTTTTGAGATTCGTTAATCTTTAGGCTGTTCTAGGAGGGATAAATATCTCTGTGCTGCAACCACAGTGCAAGCAGCAATTTCTGAGACCTACAATGCACACCCTGAAGATGTTGTTCTGCTCCCTGTTTTTCTGAGGTTCTGGCAACAGCTGACATAGTCAATCTTCACTTGACATCTTCAGGAAAACCAACCCAAAAGCTGTTCTTAAAGCTTTGCAGTGCCACTACAGTCACAGTGTTTTTCTACCTTGGAAACTCTTCTGGTAGATGGATGGAGACTCCCAGCATCTTCTAAAACAGAGTAAGCTTTTCCACTTGTCTGCTTTGCATTTTGGCATCTTGTCTTTAACAGAGATGTATTCAGAAAACCTCAATTTTTTTATTTTATTTTTTTTTAAGTAGGTGATTTGTACACCCAAGTTGTGAATCAGCTCCTAAAGCCAACACATTCAGGGACAGCTTCATGTGGAATCGGTTTGGCCACGAAAATTAGGAGCACCTACATGCTCTGCTTGCTGCTGATTTATTAAATGGAGCAAACTTAAGAGCAGTAAATGTCTGAGCAGCATTTTAGCCTGTTTTTCCTGAGAGTATTTAGAAACACAGCATTCTCTCAAGTATCAGGTTTAAACCATTAAGTGTGAACTTTGACAGTGAACTATTAAGTGTGAGCTATAAAATACAGGGTTGACTGGTTTAGTGACAAAGTCTGAAGACTATAAAGGTTTGATTGACACAGCATTGATGTAAGGAGACTGTAGGAAAAGAAAGGTTTATTTACTGGCTGATTCAGAATACATTATTTAAACCTGCTTGAATTACAGCAGTCAAATGCAGAGCTTTTCTGCAAGTTTTCCTCTGGAGAATTTGGATCCCCATTCCCTAATCAAGCTGATGAGCAAAACTAAAATGCAAATAAAGGTAATCTCATAGAAAGAGTTGATTATCTCATCGCAGGTGGAGCAGCTGATAGAGCAGCATCTCTGAAGCAGTTCTAGGAAAGCTTCTTTGGAACAACGACCCAGAAAGAAACAAACAAAATAAAAAGAGTTGTTGATTGGCCTAGTCATGAAGTTGGATTGCAGAGCTTGGGTGGTAGCTATGCTAGAAACCTCTCTCAGAATGGTGCTAGCACCAGTTAAGAACATTAAAATGTGTTTTTAAATACAGCAAAAATTAGATGCACAACAAGAAGTCCTGGTTTAGACCATAAAACAGACACAGTACTTACGTGAAGTGCTTTTCTTGTTAGGAGGTATTTTGATCTCTTGCTGAAAAAAGCTGCAGTAACAAGAGAGACAACAGACTTTCTTGCTTTTTTTTACTTCAGCTGACTTAATTAAATTTCTTTCCCTCTGCATGTGCAAATATAGGCAAAGCCTGGAGGATTTAGCTTTCATTAGTGCTTTTTGTAGGGGAAGAAATCAAAGGCAGTGCCACTTCTACTTGACTTTGGGTTTGTGAATGCAAACTCATGTAACATGTTAGTCCGGTCTAATATCCTTTCTCTGAGTGACCAGTAGTAGGTATGAGAATAAAGCTTTTCTTTCACTTTTTCCCTTCTCCTCAAATTGTGAAAATGGGCTTGATTGTTATGATTAAATGCACAAAAAGTTTGTTTGATTGTTTTCCCCCCAAGTGATACAAGTTGTTTTGAGAAAGGGGGAAAAAGATTTATGAAAAAAATGCTTCAAATTGCACTGACATTTTTTTTTTCCTGGAAGTTCAGAGTCTTAAATTAAAAACACCTACTTCTTGATGTAAAAGTTACTATCCTGGAGTGTTTTGTTCAAGTCACACGGACTCTGGCAGTTTATCAGTGAGTTGTTCCTGTGTGACAAGTACTTGCATTTGGCCAGAGCTCAGTGTACACGGGTAACCACATAAAGGACCAGGTTTGGTTTTTCCAGGCTGCAAAACATGTTTGCCAAAAGGATGCTGGGCTTGAGCAATGACTCCAATAAAATATCTGTTAAATCATTAAAACTTTTATATTAAAACCTAGCGTCACGCTGGTGGGCTCATTTATGGTGGGCTGAAAATCAATCTGCTTTATGATTTACTGTGTGAATCTCAGCTGCTTTGAATCACACATATAGGGAAAAGGGCCTTGCACAAAACCAGCTGAATACTTTCCAATATCTGAGAAATTGGGGGGGAAAAAAGGTAGATCTGTAGAAAGTATAGAAATCCAGTGAATACATTGTTGTTAAAAAGAGAGTAAATAATGACTAAGGAGCAAGATCAGGGAGGATTTATGACATTTCCTGACAAATGTAAGCTACAAAGGAACTTTTCTCAAAGGCAGAACAAGCTGGAATAGTTACATCATGAGGAATGAGCTGAGTGAGTGAGGTAAGGGGGCAGAGGTTTATTTTGGATTGATATTCATCCTGACCTTCTTGAACCATAAACATCGTCTGATGCTTTGCTAGACAGAGCATTTCACTTGTTATCTAAACTGCCACTTTTCATCAGCTGCTTCTACACAATGTAGGGAAAAAATGGAGAAAGTGGTGGAGATGTTACTTGAATCATCAACTCCTTTAATTTGGAAAGGCTAAACCAACTTGGAAGGGGCTGATAGAGAATATCAGAGTACCTTTCTGCCTTTTTAATGTCATGTTTTCCCTTTGAAGTTATTTCACTGGCATCATTAAAAAGTTTCATGGCAAGATGTGCTTCTCTGTGCCAAGTTACCTACCTGCAATTAGGAGGCAGGCTGCTTAGTTTTGTTTTAAATATTTGACATGTTCCAACAGTGGTTTCCATTTTCACTCTCAGACTTGGCTGTCACTGAAACTGAACCTCTTGCCAAAGCCCTTAAAGATTCAGCTCCCTGTTTTGTTTTCCCTTCCTGATCTGAGCAGGGACTGCCTCTCAAAATGACTTTTTGAGTGTTGCTTTCCACTGGGCAAAGTGTTTACTGGAATGATTTTCAATGTGTAGCTCCATAAATGAGAAATTTATTTTTTAAAAAGAAGTTCCAGTGTTGAATTGACCAGCAAAAATAAAGGGCTTGCTTGGATTCAGGAAATCACCGAAATTTAAAGTCTGTTTAAAATCTCACTGTGGGGAGGTAAATGTGTACATAATTGCTCTTCTGGATAAAGGCTGATTGCCTCAATTCTTTTTGCATGCATGAGGAAAATTCGCACAAATATGGTCATTCTTCAATACATTTTCTCCACAGATGATTAGTTTATGTGATGTACGTTGGAGATCTTATTCAGCCTGGAAATGGAGCCCATTCTTCCAAATGACTGAAGGCCAGAAATTAGATACAGTCTTAGAAAGCTCATGTTAATTCAGCAGTTGACTGAGAGAAAAGGGTGTGGGAGGGGAATAATTTTTTTTTTTTTTTGTTACACACTGCACCTAACATATATTTAATTTGATGCATTTATGAAGTGAGGTTTTGGGAAAAGCAATATTAGACTCAAAAAAAAAAAAAAAAAGAAGAAAAAAAAAGTACCAAGCCTGTGTTATTCATACTGTAGCACAAACTAGATAAACTGGATGCATGAACTAAGAATAGAGTCGTGTCAGCTCATGCTTAGCAAAATGCAGGAGAGCAGCAAACTGTCCATGTCTCAAATAATTTAGAAACAATAATCACAGCTCATGTGAGTCAAACTCGACTATCTTTAGACCAGCTCACTTGGAACTGCCAAGAATGTCATGGTTCATGTTGCAGAGCATCTCCAGGATTTTTGGTAAATATTTAGCTTTTCAGGAGGAAGGAAAAACACTTGTTATCCCTGCTTTAGAGGAGAACAATAGATGCACAGAAACTGGACTGCTTGCTGTAGATCGATCAGAGGTTACAGGCAAACTTCTCTTGCTGGGTTTGCTCTGTGGCTACAGCCTCAAACAGCAACTTAGATCTCATTGTAGGTCTAAACTAATGCTTAAAATGCTCAAAGCTCTTGAATACAGCTTTTGTAGGTAGCTCTCCTCGCAGCTAAACCTCAGCTTTAACTAGTTAGAGGGTTTTGGTGCTTGATTGTCCGGGTGAAACAGTGGCAATGTGGGATGATTTGGGTGCAGGTGGACATCAATTCTGGACAAATTAGCAACAGGATTACCAAGAGGAAGGAAAGAAAAGGCTTTGAGAAGCAGCCTCTGCTGTGTTACCATGCAGTCCTGGCATGGAAGGCACAGAACACACAGGTCAGAGTAAAATTTAAACCATGAGCAAGAGCATCATTGTCATTTGGTTACACTTAGCCAGGGTCAGAGAGTAAAGAAATCATCCATGTTTCCTTAAGCTGAAATTATTTTCTTCCAGTATGTGACTGGAAAGTTATTCCACTATATTGCTTTGCTGGCATATAATTCATGTGCTGACACTGTTTCTATTCTAAAAAAAATTAGTAAGCAAAAATCATTCTATAAATTATTTTCCCCTGGTAACTTTGGAATAGCTTATGGAAAAAAAACCCCAAACTTGGATTAATGGTCCAAGAAATTGGAATCTAAATGTTCATATGTGTTGATAAATGAGAACTTTATTGCAATTTTTTTTAGTGGGGTTCCTAGGAGTGTTCTTATTTGCTCCAGATGCTAATGATGCATCAAATGTTTATGATACATTGAGATGCAGAGATCTAGTCTGGATTCAGGACAGGATCAGAACCTGAGGTTGTCCTGCATGTGCTTAAAACATGGGTAGGTGAGACAGGCAGTTAATACTGAAGCAGGACCGTCATAGTTCTGATTTTAGCGAGAAATTTTGTCTTTCCTTTCCCCTTCCCCCTCCTGCATGTATGTCTTAATGGGCCATCAGATAAACAAAGGAGTTGGCCTGAGCCCTAAATGACCAGACATTAGTCACCTAGCAACGAAGGGGGAGGAATTGGGAAAAGGCCAGGGTGTGTGTATGGAAAGAGGTGGGGTTTGGGGGTTGGAGCTCAGCTCTGGAGCTGGAGGGGAGGCTGCAGCAAGCAGGAGAGACTGCCTGGTTGCTTCTTTGTCTTTTGCCTGTCGGAGGAGAGTTTTTTTTGCTGCTGTTCTCTGCGCAGCTGTTTGCTGGTTACAGGCCTGGCTCACCGCGGGGTCCTCACCAACCGAAAATCGTGAGTTTTCTGCCATTGGAAGAACTTTCTGTTTCCCTCCCCCTTCTCCCCTCCTCCATTGCCACCCGGCAGCGACCAGGGATCCCACAGCGCCGCCCGGTGACGAGCGCTGGACATTGCAAGTTCTACTCCTCCAGTGATCCAACAGCACCACCTGGTGACTACTATAGAACATTACAAGCTCTGCACCTTTGATAACAGCGCCCCCTGGTGAACGGTATAAGACATTACAAATTTTGCATCTCCAGTGACCCGACGGCGCCCCCTGCTGACTGTGGCTGGAACTGCACCAAAGGGTGCTAAAAATTGAACTATTTGATTTCTTTTTGCCGGTTTTATCGGTTTTGTTCTTGAAGGGGATTATTGGTGGGTATAGGGGTATTGTTTGGTTGTTTTACTTGTTTTTTTTTCCGTGTTCCTGTTAATACACACATACCTTTTAATAAAGGGCTGTTATTTTTTCCCTTTTCCATAATTTGTTTTCCTTCAATCGGAGCCTCTTAATTTCGAATTTATAATTGCTAGAAAAGGAAGTTTGGGTCTTTTTCTCCTAATCCATCCTCAGCAAAAGACCTTTGTCTCATTTAAACTGGGACAAGAACTCGTGGTCTTTGGGATGTAAAGGAGATCTTCCCCTGAGAGAACCTGGGGTCAGCCAGCCTGTGGATAAGCTGTTTGAAAAGACTGTGGTCAATAGAATAATTCAGTGACATTAACAGTTTGCAAAGTTGTTGTGCAACACCACAGGGTTATGCAGGAGGTTGTAGGAGCTCCAGCAGAAGCGAAGGCAACTCTGGTGTTGAACTGTGTTCCACATTTAACCGAAGATAATTATGCAAATAACTTGTACCACAGTTCTTTGGTGCCAAGGGAGAACTGCAGGGGAATAGAAAAGAGATTCTAATCATTATATCTAATTACACTGGAACGAGAATTACTGGGAATCTTCAAGTGGTAATTATTCTTTTTATTATATTTAAGGCAATCAAAGCAAGAAATGCCGTGTTCCTATAAAAAGGGTGATGTGAGGAATATCGAAGAACTTTGAACCTACAGGAGTTTTAGTGCTCTAATATTTTTGCCTTCTTCCTTTCAGCCAAAACCATGTTAGACAAGCGTTTCCACTTAATCACTGTTTGATGTTTAAAAGCCATGACTCCCTACAAGACTTCCATATCTTGCTAAAATGAGATCTGTATTTTCTCAGCTTGGCATTACATGACTTTATGCTAGTTGATTTTGGCTATACACGGTGCAGGTAATTGCTTGCTGTGTTCCTGTAGTTGTAGGCCAGAAAATGTACATGTGGCTCTTACAGGAGAGGTCCTGTCTGGAATTAGGACTCCACTGGGCTAAACATTCTGTGCACACAGTTATGTGCAATGATTGCCTGAAAAAATATCTGATTATAATTAGTGCCTCTGCCAAACGTTGCTCTAAAGTGCTTAAGTTACTATAAAATGCCACTGTAACCCAAGTTAAGTACCCCACATGCTGATTGAAAACCATTGGGTTGGATTCTAAAGTAAAAACTCTGAAAGCATTAGTTATCAAACTTTTCAGAAGTAAATTTTCCCTGTCATTTATTTTATAGAAAGCAAAATGTTTTTCTCCCCACACTAGCCAAGACCCTTAGACGGAAAACTTGCCAAAGCCCTTGCCCAGTTTTACCTCTTTTGTCCTCTCATGGAAACCCTGAACTCACCAAATTATATCTAAGATATCTATATCTATACAAATAGATAAAAAATTGTCCCTGAAACTGAAGTTGAATCTAAGTCATATCTCTAATCAAAACCTATCTCTTAGACTGCTGATTTTTCTTCTTTTACTTCTTGTTTCATGTCTTTAAAGCAAAACTTTCAAGAAGTTTCTTAATGAACCACCACATTCTATTCCCTCCCTGTTCCCTCTTCTCTTCCCAATCTTTGGGCCACCCTTTGGGTTATTTCAGCACTCTGTGTCAAAGAACCATAACCACGCTCTTTTGTTGGATTGTGCAGCAGTTCCTCTTAATTTAGTGCTAATTTGTATGCTTTGCAATGCTTTGCTTGTGAGATTTAACATTCTTAGTACTTTTCCTTTAATTTCCCGTATAATAGGATTTTAATACATAGGAAGCAAATGGTCTCTTTGGAATGTTTAAAGTCCTAATCTATCTGTGTAAATCTCCCTTTTTATCTAAGCATTTCCTACTGTTTATAGCTACTTTTAAAGCATTAACTTTTCTGTGGCTTTCACTGGAGGCTTGATTTGTTATTTGGTGTCTGCATTAGGCACGTAGAGGTTTGGATCTCTGTCAGATCTGCTACAATATAACATTTAAGTGTGTGCTTATTAGCAAGAATCCTGTTAGTCTGGAAGATAAGACTGTTGCAGTTGGTAAGATATGGAAGTCTGAAGCTCACCAGAGGTTTTGCCAGCTGAGGAATTCAGCCTTGTGAGTGTTATGTTGGCTTGGCCACCTCTTGTGGAGCTGAGAGAAGTATTGGTTAAGAGGATTTTTTAATACCAGTGGAGGGAAGGTGACTAAATGAAAAAACAAAATCAACTTCAACCTGAATGTCAGTGTTACCAATGTAATTAGAGCTTGCTTGAAGTTAGTTTTTAGTGACTTAAGCAGAAATTTGTGCTGTTGCAGTGAACATTTTCTCCTGTCCTTTCTGTTGGGTTTCTTTTCTCTCTCACAGTTTCTCCTTGCACTCTGGTATAAGAATGTTGTACCATTAAAATCACTGTTACTTCTGTCAGAACAGACACAATATTGAATAAACAAGGAATGGTAGGATAGGACTGTACATGCATTTGAACAGAGTGTATTTTAGAAGCAAAGATACCATATTTATAAAATACTGTTAACCTGCTAGTAATAGGACACTGTGAAATACTCTGCTGCTCCATTCAGTAAGCACTGCAGGAATTGTTAGTTATTCAAAAATATATCAGTGTCAGTGACACTGACTGCGGATTCTGGCATTTCTATTATTAGTCCACTGAGAAAAATGAAAACAGATTAAACATCTCTAAGGATTATTGTAAACCATTGCTAGTGATGGAAAATTACAGTGATGGTGAAAGTGCTGCTCCATAACTGTGGAAAGAGGGGGGGAAAAAAAGGAAGGGACAGGGTAGGGATGGACTTCACACAGAACAAGTGGTGATGATTACAAGGCTTAGTGGTGGCTGGGGAGACAGCAATTGCAGACTAAGACAGAGCATGATTTAGAAGATGGTTTGCCTAATAAGATTTAGCAGGACCTTCTTTGTCACTCTGAAGGAGCAGTGTGTGGGTCCTGGCAGTGTCATCAGCGCTGTCTGGGTCTCCATTCCCAGTGTCTTTTTTCTGTGCTGCCACATAATTCACCTGTTTGCTCATGCACAGGAGACAACCAGCTGTGTATCCTCACTGTCTTGTCTTACATTTCCTCATGCACCTGATATCTCCATGTTATCATTCCCTGTAGATGAGTTCTGGTAGCAAGAAAATAGGATCTTTCTTTGTGCATGCTCGTGGCTGTCAGATTACTTGTCTGGTTAGGAAAAAAAAGGCGAGCATAGCATTAATAGCTGATGTGTAACACGTCCAGAAGGCAGCATTGTTACCTGTTATTTACGTTATATTGTTGGACTGTGACACTGCCTGGTCTATTGGAGATGATAACAGCAAAGATGAGGCAGCAGTTGCACTCCTGTGGTAGCTGATGCAGCACTGGGAGGAGAAAAGATGCCATCAGTTTAAAATATGGAGTTAAAACACTGAAATTGGAGAGAAGCCTTTGTCACATTGAGACATTGGAGTGCAAATACGGTGGCAGTTTGTGAGGAGGTGTCTGCAAAGCATTGTTTCTTCATTATTTAGTAGCTCAGGAGACACCTCAAGTGCTCTTTTAATTGTCCTTCGCATATTGAGTAACAAACACTTCATCAAACAAATTTAAAGGAACTGCAAACAAACATTCCTACACGAGGCTTAATGTGAGGAATCCACTGATGAATAAAGGCCTGAACCTCTTTTCTAAAGCACTAAAAACTACTTCTGCCAAATCTAACATTAAAGAAGACTTTGTCTAATAATATATGGCCATTATGTCTTTGATGTACAGGCATGACAATGATCCAAGGGAAGGATTATGGCACTGCATTAAGCAGAAGAGAAAGCTACTTTAATACCAAAGTATTAACCCACCACAGTGAACCCCAGAGCAGCACAACTTATCCAACACATTACGGACAAATTCAGGTTATTAAGCCTAATTAAATCTATTTTAACAGGATTTAGCAGCATCTGTCTAGAGGTTAGCAGTCTTGATTTAAGTTTGTCTAGAGCCTGCACCAATGCTACCTAAGGCTCTGAGAAGATTACTGTGCTCTTTGGTGGTCTTTGGATCAAACTGATCAGCAAGACAGATGCTCTTGGAGACAACATTGCAAAATACATATTTCTGCAGCCCTCCTGTTGCCTGACAGCTGTTCCATTAATGCTTTCCTGAACCTACAATACTGCCCCCCCAGTTAATGGCTCATAATGCAAATAGATAATTGTTTACTGTTTCCTGCTAAGCAAAGCACTCTCTGTGTTCTATTCACAGTTATTTAACTCTTCACTTTGCATTTTTGGAAGACACTTCAGAGCCCAGAAAGGAAGGTTCAGCATCTTCCCTTTATTCAGTGTTAAAGCTGCTGCCTGCTGAAATGCATATTTGTAATCCCTCCAAGCTGTTTTAGAGAGAATTGTTTTGGGTCTGCCCTAAATGTTAGGGATGGTTTCTTTACCGTGCCTTCATTTGTGCTGATGTTCTGCTGGTCATGTTTTCCTTCTATTTTAAATCAGTGTAAAAATTAGGATATAGTGGTTTTCTCCTATATTGATAGCTGCTACAGAAGATAAGCTCTCTAGTGTAAAGAAAGACCCAGCAGCAAAGTGTCAAAAGGCTTAAAGACAGCAAAATCCACGAGTTTTGTCACTGTGTGTGCAGAGAGATCTTGTTTGTCAGGAGAACTTCAAGTTGGGATCTGTGGGGAAAAAAAAAAAAATATTCTGGCAAAAATGGCTTGATAAACCTGATATTTCTCTGACTTCAGCATTTATAGAATAGAAAATGTTAATAAAAGTTGAAGTATTTCCATACAGTTGGTCAGGGGTTTTTTGGTTGGTTGGTTGGGGTTTTGTTTTTGCTGGCATTTTTGAAGAGTGGATTTGAAGTAACTGTTTAGGATGCTTTAAATGGTAAAAATATAGATCGTTCTCCCCTGCTCAAGAGGAATGGCAGCATCCAGCCTGGATGCAGACATGTCAGAACTCTAATATCAAACCAGCTGATGCCCAGAGGAAGATATGAACATGCAGTATATCACAGGTGTAACAAGAAATAGCATTATAAATTGAAGAACTGTAGTTATTTTAAGCAATAAATTAAACCTGCCCATTAAAAGCCTTGTGAAATATAATGTTACCTTAAATCAGAACAGGTTTCTCGTGCCATAATTTCAGTCAGGTTGGAGAATTTCAGCCTAACCTTAATATTCCTCATTGAGTAATTAAAGGTAGATATATCATTGCACTTAAGAGTTTTTCAATAAAAAGGGTAGTTAATGCAGTGCACACGAACTGAATGACTTCTCACTTTGAATTAAGGTCATTGATAAAACCCTGGTTTGCTGTGAAATGCAAATCCACTTCCTACTTCACGAAGGGCTGGAATGGAAGATACCTGGAAAATTCTCTGTTCAGGAATCTCTGCAAAAAAAAATTCGCTTCATTTAATTTTATCAGTTCCAATATTTCATTTCTGTGTTTGGAAATTTGTTTTTCCCACAGAAAAACAAAGCTGCAGTGCTGAGCACATGATGTTGTGTTACTTCTGGTTCCAACATGTAATTGGATGAATGATTTAAATAGCATCTCCCAGGGTGAGGAAAAATAAATAGGCCAACACAGACACACTTTTTTTTTTTTCCTTTTTACTGTATATAAGTGGATCTGTCATTAAATCAATGAGACTTGCTGTAGTGAAAAGAGAAGAATATATTGTATTTTAGAACAGTGGTTGCATGGATTGTTGGCAGATATTTGAGTGGCTTTGCTGGTCAGGTGTGTGACTGCAAGATAATGTTTAAAATGCGCTTATCTTGGGGTTGATGTTCCATTAATCAGTGTCTTCCAGCGTGGCAAATGGTCATGTTTTGCTCAAGAACTTTCCCACCCACCTGTGGGTTCTGATTCCCAACTCTGGAGGCACACCCTGCACCTGTCCCACACCTGGAATACCTGAGGAGATGCAGTTTGGTTTGGACTTCATCTTTGTTTAACCCCCAGCCAACAGGATTCAGA
>NW_020957086.1:8889-15450 GCF_003031625.1 Empidonax traillii | reverse complement strand
AATCAGTGTCTTCCAGCGTGGCAAATGGTCATGTTTTGCTCAAGAACTTTCCCACCCACCTGTGGGTTCTGATTCCCAACTCTGGAGGCACACCCTGCACCTGTCCCACACCTGGAATACCTGAGGAGATGCAGTTTGGTTTGGACTTCATCTTTGTTTAACCCCCAGCCAACAGGATTCAGAAGTGTTCTCAGAAGTGTTTGCTCCAGGGGTTCCCATGGGATTTTTCAGGTTTATACCACAATACCTCCCAGCTCAACCAATAACAGGCTTTTCAGGCTGTGAGCCCTCCACACACACCAGCTGGGGTTTTGTTACTGATTAAACAAACATTGGAACTGGAATTAGGAGGGATGTTAGTACCAGAACTGGGTGTGGGGCAGAGGAACCAGTGGGGTTGTTCTCTGTGGGAATTCCTCCGCTGCTCCACCCAAAGAGAGCTCTTACAAAGCCTGTGTATCCTCCTGGTGATCCACAGCGTTGTTTCCAGCCCAACTATCCAACACCAATCCCAAAACATGACAATCCCAATGTGTGTAGCTTCGTTCTGATCATTACCCTGGGATGAATCTTAATGTGACTGCTGCACTATTCAATTGTGCCCCAACTGCATCCTCAGAGGAAGAAAGAAGCTGTGGCATAAATATTTAAAGAGCAGTACAGGTGCTATGCTGGGTTATTTCAGCTAAATTTCTCTTTGTAGATGTCTGAATTCTGGAAGTGAAGGGAGGTTTAGTAGAAGCAGCAGTGCTTTAAATTTCTCATCAGCTGCACTTGTCTGGAAGGCACCAGGGCCTGAGACACAGAACTGTCTCTTAATGGAATTGGAAAAAATCTTCCACTTTTTCCTCCTTTGAGCATCTCTGCTGAACAACCCCTCTCACTCACACAGTTGCTTTCCACGTGGCTATGTTAAATCCAACAACCCCTTAAAAGGCAGCAGTTTATCTTGTTTGTCTTTCAAGGCTGCAAAATTTAAAATGTAACAAGAGTCACTCAGGAGCCAGACCGGATATGTCTTTTTTATTTTTCGGTATTCTTTGTTGTTGTGAAGTTTGTGACTTGGGGAACACGAGAAAGGGAAGAAAAGTAATTTTTTTTTTCTTTTTTTCTTTCCTTTAATGCTGAGGAGGTGGAGAAAAACAGCTGCTTGGGAGCAAAAATCTCAGTTCGAGGGACACGTATAAGGCAGCACGTGTTATTAACAATCAGACTCGGATTGTATGAGTTAAAATGATCCATGCCTTTGTGTTTTAACTGGTACCAGCTTTTCCCCTCTGGCTGACACGTGATTTCCAGAGTAGCAGCGTTTCTCTCTCTGAACCAGGGCTGGGAGTCTCTTCTGTGTGCCCTGACTGCATCAGTGTCCCAGAAAAGCCTTGAAGGGCCCCTGCACAGCTGGGGGAGAATTTCTCAGAAAGATGCATGACGAGATCATTACAAAACACCCATGGCTTTTCAGGAGAATGGGAGACATCTGGAGCTCCAGTTCCCTTTGTTGCATTGCTTTTAGCCAGTGGATATTTTTCACAGCCTGTCAGTGGCATTTCCAGAGTGCAGCACAGGAGAAAATTATTGCTGGGTCTTGCTTTATCTTGATGCTTTCAAGGATACAAAATGTCCATTCTCTCTGCTTTTCTTTCAGGCCTTTTGCTTTCTAACAGTAAAGGGACTGCAATATCTTTATTTTCAAGGGATGTCTGTGATGTATTTTCTTGCTGGAATCCTTCCTTGAGGCTCCGGTAGACCTGACAGAGCTCTCTCTCCTGGACCACAGCTCTTCCAGCCACTAAATACATTTAATATCCAGGCTTCCAGTGCACTGAAATCCACCCAGATTGTCCCTGTGCATGGCCAGCAAAATTCCCCCACTCTCAGAGCAAGTAAGAGAGACACTTAACGTTAAAAATAAAATGCAAATGCCTGAGTTATTTGAATATAATCACTTTATTAATTTAGCTGTCTAACAGATACTGATGACAGTCTAATAATAAGGTCCAAAATGTTCTTTCTCATTAACAGAGTTAATGAACTCACCCATCTTAAGAATTTCACTTTAATTAATTAGGAATAATTTATACGAGAGAGAGAAGTGCCAAAAAAATATTCCTACTGAGGAGTGGAAAACTGGTAAATCTGTTAATGAGGGATGCTGAGTGCCATGACTGAGAATCAGGAAAGATCCCTACAGTTCTGCTTCATATAGTCTATAAAGTCTTTGGGTGGCTGAATATTTTCTGTACTTCAGCACCGTCGGCATTCTCACTCCATTGCTGTTGTTTGTATCTATGGCAGGCACAAGAAATCTTCCTTTCAAGAAAAAAAAAAAAAACAAACCTGTGCCAAAATATAAGTGTGGTATTAGAAAGTGCTAAGGACTCCTTTAGTAATGCAGTTTTTAAATTTTTTCTTAATTTAAAGAAACAGAGAAATCAAATATGTTTTCCTTGACTTGTGAAGTGTGATTCCTCTCTTGAACTCCAGCTCCTTCGAAAATTAAATTTCAAAAGTTGCAGTTCAGAAGCACTCATTTATATCTGATCACGCTCTCCTCTTCTGTAAAACAGAGATGCTCTTGGCCATTACACACATTGCTGTGTCCTGGTGGATTTTTTCATCTTTCACGACAATGGAAGCAGCACACATTTTGCTCTAAGGAAGTAATTTCAGTTCTAAAAGTTTCCTGATGTTTTACACCTATAATGAACTTTCATGACTGACTTAAAATGGGTAAACGACATCATTCTGGTTTATGCTTCGTTGGGTTAATTTCCTTTGGCTGTCATGCCCACATTTCAGTGCGTATCGACTTCAGAACCTTGTTAAAAATAACTAACTCAGAATTGCTGAAAGCATGATCAATGTTTATAAAACATGAGCTGTAAACCTGCAGGAAATGCTGAAAGAGGGAAGCCAGGAGTGAGCGGAGGCAGGAGGTGCTTTCTAGAATTAGAATCAGTATGTGAAGTTGATTTGGGTACCTTAACACAGTTAGGAAAGTACCTAAGGAGCCTTTCCTGTAATTACAATGTGTTTTATATTGCATTCTGTAGGTACACTTCAGAAAATATAATTCCAGCTGAAATTGGAATGGATGGGAGAGAGAGAAAGGACCCAAGACTTTGCTAATATCGACCAGCAAGCTGATGATGGGGGTAGGAAGAGCGTTCAGGCCGTGTGTTTTGCAGGCCTGCACTCTGATGGGTGCACTACACAACTTTCAGAGATGTTTTATTTTGTGCAGTAGCTGTTCCAGAGCTGCTTTTTACTTCTGCCTGATCTTTCTGGACCTGGGAATGATGTGGTAGCCAATATTTTGGGCAGATTTGCTGTATGTGCAACTCCGTGTGTGTGTTTGGTGAGAACGTGTTGCCTTTCTACATCAGCACTGAATGGTAACTCGACTGAAAAATTTTCTTTGTCAACACACATGGGAAGAAATCAAAAGGAAAATATAGTGATAAATACCCACAAGTTTGACATAAATTGTCTGTTAGAGGCAAACTCCATTTGTAATTATTTTTGCTATCTCTAAAGCACGCATACATGTTTTTATTTTTCAGAGATTAAAGCTTTCTTTGATTAAATATTTACTGATCAGTATTGCTCCCAAAGGCTTTTAACCTCATGCTAAGATAACACACAAACATGCAAGCAAAGAAAACTTAATTGCAGATACAATAGGATACAGTTACAAGAGGAATTCTGTTTTCCTAAACTTGTAGGTGGTCAACAAGGAAGAGTGATGGGATGGAAATCAGACTTGCTGTTCCTTCTAATCTACTTCCTTCACTGTTGAGCTGACAGCTTAATGGATTAAAAGCTCTTTTGAGCAAAGCCTCCTTCATTTTCTGTGTTTGTGTGTTAGCGACAAGTTAAATGTTCATCATCTTTTTGCTTAGGGCCTGTTGAGCTGACCATTACAATAACAATAGGAAACTGTGTAAGATTTAGGCAGAAACTGCATGGTAAGGATGAAAGCAAGTGACTGCAAGTAGAGATTTACTGTCCTAACATTCAGTTCTCTGTTCTAGAAACATTCCTGGTGCATCCTTAGGAGAAAAGTCAATGAGTTTTTGTATAGGGCTGGGTGTTTGTGCTTGGTTGTGATGCTGAAAATTTTGTTCTTTTCTGTTCTAAATGGAACTAGGGGAAAGTTGAGGTTTTTAGGCAGGCAAAAATAATTTTAAAATCCAGTATGAAGTTGAGTTCAGTAGCACCAGCCATTCTCATGGATAGAAAAAGCTTGGAGATGGATGGCAAAGCACAACGATGAACGCTGAGGAATCTTCTCTGCTCATGTGCAAGCAGTGATTGGCAGGAGAGCGTAAATTTGTGGCCCCTGGGCAGATTTTAGGAATTTGAGAGTGAGCAGTGGCACGAACGACAGAACACAGCACCACCTTGTGCCCGCAGCAACCCCGACCTGGAATCCCCCAAGTCGGCTCTGAGGTGGGAAAGGTTTCCAAAAAAGAGATTGTGTGAAAGTCATATAAATGTGCTCGTCTACAAATCAGTGGGCTGTGCCTTCCATGAGGAGGCAGGTCTAGCCTGACTGTCCAGGAGAGTCCTCAGTGAGTAATGAACATCCCCAGTGTGAGTGAAATCTCTCCCAAGCCCCTTTTCACTGCTGAAATACAGGATGTCACCAGTGCAAAGTGCATGGTGGGATTATGTCAGATCTCAGCCAACAGTTCATCCTCCAGAGGATTTCAAACACCTTGTGCACAGGAAAGCAAACCCCTCTGCAGGGTTACCCTCCTGCTGCAAATGTTCCTGAAATCCAAACTCTCCAAGTTGAGATTTTATCAATGTTTTTTTATCAGTCTTCTTTCATGAACTCGACAGAGCGTGTGTTTTCTTTCAGTGAAATTTTGATGTGAAGAGAGCATCACTGTGATGTAAAATTACACTGCAGTGTTGTTTGCAGTGGGACATTTGCACTTGGAAACACAAACTGAGTCTGCTCTTTGATGCATTGAGTTGCCCTGGGGACTTTGACTGCAGAGGATGCTGGAAGTGACTGCTTTAATTTCTCAGATGGGTGGAATGAATCCAAACCAGAATCTGGGATATTTGAATGGGTGTTCTTATACTGCTATTATATTAGGATGCTTTGAATTTTCCAATTTCACATGTCAAATAGAAGAAGCACCTCACATATCAAATACAGAGGAAACAAAACAAGCTCAGCCCTGTGTGTAATTGTTGGGTGATAATATTCATGTGATAATGTAACAGGACTGGCAGAATGACAACTTCTCTGCTTTTCAATTCTAAAGGAAACAAGACAAACTTGCAGCATGTGATAAAGGACTGTCAGTGTGTTTGTTTGGTTGGAAACAGAGGAGATCTCCATCATCTTGGCAGAGGTTAAGGATTAGCAGCTACTGCTCTTCTATTACTGGGTCTCAGCTCTCCAGAAAGGGACTAATCAAAAGTAAAGTAGTGGAGAACCTCTCAGTGCAGTGTGGTGGAGTGGATACACTTAGAGATGAGCATAAAATGAAATCCTGGCCAAAGACATCTCAATTTGGGCATCTGGTACTGGAACGTGTGACCTACTGCCCTTGGGTTGTCTGCATTTCCATTCCAGTGCTCTGAAACCTGGGAAAAAACCGATATAAATGCACAATGCTGGCCCCTGAGGAATGTCACTCACCACTGGTCTCCACTGGGACATCGACATCAGTTGCTTTTCCCTTATCCACCAACACTGCAAAACGTTGTGGAAGCCACCAAATTTATCAGGCACAATTTGCCCCTAATGAAGCCTTGCTTGATTAATTGAAATTCGTTTTTTGTTCTTGTGACCTTTATAATTCACCTTTTCACCCCATTTGCATTCATCAGACTTCTCCAGTCAAAGTAGAAAGGGAAAAGTGCAGCACTAATCAAAAGTGATCAGATAAAACAGATATGTATCAAATAGACCAGATGAAAGTCTTGTCCATCGTGCCTTGAGTGCCAGAGGCTTGATAGATTCCAAGAGTCTTCTTCTTTTCCTCTGCAGCCCCTTCTGTGCTGACAGGCCTCACTCATGGGACATAACTCAGGGTCTTCAATAAACCATAAACTGTAGACAGTTCAAAAATCAAATTGACTTCTTTTCATCCTGTAGCTGGTTTATATTTCTGAGAATTTTGACATATCTGGCAGTTGTATCAACCTTATATTATAAAATTCTGCTGGAAATGCTGTATTAATAGATGGATGATATTGATGAAATCATCTTGGCTTCTTGTAATTGGAAGTTGCACGTCTGTAACGTGTGTCGTTGGAGGTTGGCAAACAAAGGGTTTTATTTATATCCTTTGTGCCTCCAACCTTGCAGACAAATAGTTACAACTATGCTACTTGAGTCAACCATCATAGATTCCTTCTTCTTGTAATCCTTTTTCAAGTGGAATCAAGAGTTCTAAAACTATGGACAGCCTCAGTTAAACCACCTGAGCTGATCTTGGTCTCCAAACTCCAACTGCTACATTTTGTAACAGTCAAAGGCCAATTAGGGTGGACTTGTTATATTTTATGGTTCCAACCTCTTTTCTACGCTGTTGG
>NW_020957086.1:4351-7992 GCF_003031625.1 Empidonax traillii | reverse complement strand
CTTCTTGTAATCCTTTTTCAAGTGGAATCAAGAGTTCTAAAACTATGGACAGCCTCAGTTAAACCACCTGAGCTGATCTTGGTCTCCAAACTCCAACTGCTACATTTTGTAACAGTCAAAGGCCAATTAGGGTGGACTTGTTATATTTTATGGTTCCAACCTCTTTTCTACGCTGTTGGTTGACTCTGAGCCCTTGTGCTTGCATTAATATGGTTGAAGCTTTTGCATCTGTTCCTTAGAAAATACCTGGGGCATGAAAGCTGCTGTATTAAATTAGTCCCTTACAGCATTACATGCATAACTGCATAAACATTCATTTGCTTCGTACTTTGATCACCTCTGATCTTGGTTGTTAATGCTACTGACTTCTACAAGCCTTCCCCACTCCCCTTGAGTGTTTTCTTTAATTCTAATTTGTAGTTGTCAAGAGCAGGTTCTATTTATTCCCCACGATGATGACTTGCCTATTTTTTAAATGTTTTTTGTTCAAATCAGTTCTGTTGGGCATTTTTACATCAGTGTTGGCAAAGCACTGATGTGCCAGCAGTGTTTTGCTGCTGCTCTGTGTTTCACCTCACAGAGCACCTTGGTCTGTCACTGAAGGGCACTGCATAAATACCATATAGTATTATTTATTTATCATCACAGCACCACGCTGACAAGCTGCCCCCCAGATACATCAGTAAGCACATTTGTCGTCCCAATTTTCCTTGCACTCCTGTTGGGTGTTTTCTGTACTTATGGCTCCTTGGAACATCGCTGTGGTCTCTTTCTATAATTAGACACTGGGAGTTTGTATCAGATTTACCTGTTTCAGCCTTCTCGCTATCGTTCATTTATTAATTATTTCTTTTTAATGCTTAGTGTTGTGGTGTCGTACTGGGTAGGATTTTCTAAACGGTACCAGCTCCTCAAGGAGATGTCTTGTTTCATGTTCTATTTTCCTGCTCAGTGATAGGAGAAGCTGCCATTGCAGTGGGTGGCTGAGTTACTGCCCTCTGTGCTGAGCTGTGTTGCTGCTTTACAAAATCACCTCGGGCAGCACAATGTGATGTGTCGTTTTAGGTCATTTACATCAGGCTTTTGTCACTGCTGTGCCACGGTGCCCAAAGAATGGGCACAAATTTCCACTGGATATCGTTTGGCAAAGCTGAGGCTACTCAGTGGGAAAAGAAACCTTGAAGAGTCAGGAAATCAGCTCATGAGATGAATGGCTTTAATACTTCTGTGAACCATTCTAAATTTACTCAGACTAGAAATGCATGCAATTTTCCGTAAAATAAATTGCCTTTACCTGGTAATTCTTTGCTAATTACCTTTTTAGCAAATTAAAAGGTGAGGGGGCTGAATGCTCACATCCCTGTTTTTCAGTAGTGCGTGCTGATACTGTGCCTTTGTCTACCTTGACATCAATCCCTAGTTTAAAAATGTTAGATGTCCACTTTTGCCTGGAGCAAAGCCTGACTGTGCTACCTGTGAAAAAGAACACATCATAATTGTGTCATCCACAGGCCTGTCCCTTCCTGCAGTACTTTTTCCATATGAAATCTATCTGCAATTAAAAATTGTATTGCACCATTGCAATGCTTGCAGCGTTCTGGAGGCTCATTTTCTTGTTTTCTGCCACAGCTGAAAAATAGATTGAAGAGCAAATATGTATTATGGAACTAGGAAAAAAAAAGCTGATTTTATCACTAAGTGAAATATATGAAAATGGCTGTAGAGTTGACTTCGTTCTCCTGCCTTAATTTTTTTAATCTTTTAGGCTTCCGAATTTGCATAAGTTCTGATCTATGAATAGGCAGAAATTTAACAGCTAGGGATCTGAGCTGCTGAGAGTTAGTTCATCTTGTTAGTTCAGGATTTATCATAATAACATCCCTGCTGTAAGGCAGGACTATTACAGTACTTCCACTATTCTTCTTGTTTTCCCTTTCTCTGACTAAACCACTAGACAGGTCCAAAAGGAGCTAGAAAATGAAAAGAATTTAGAAATGTGACTCTATTTGCTGCCTGTGAAATGCTACAATGTGCAAGTGGTATTCTAAAACATAAAAAATACGGTTTACTATGTCTGTATTTTAATGATTGAATTGAGCTACACCAGAGAATCTGAGTGTCAGCAACTATTTTGTCATCATTTTAGTAGCAAAAATGTCTATTGGCAGACCTTGCCTGAGTCCTGCTCCACTGATTGGTGACACCTCAGAAGTTAATTCAACCAAAAAAAGCCCCTGAAGTTTTTGCTGCACAGAGAAGGTGAGTTTGGGGAGCTTTTCTTATGCAGTCTAAAACTGGAACAGCAGAGCTGTGACTATAGAAAAGAGTTCTCAGCACTGGCCCAGAGCACTGTCCTGCTGCTCTGGCAACCCCCGTGGGAAGAAGCCTTCCCCACTTCTCACCGTTCAGAAAAATCTTCCTCGCAAAATAAATCAGCATCTGGGTTAACCGAGCTCTGCCGTGATTATCCCAGCTCCAAAGCCACACCAGAGTTATTGTGGGATCATTTACTCTGTACTCTTATCACAGATATATCCTCTCTGACTTCTGGAAGCAAATGCAATAAGGCAGAAAGTATCAGCTTTGATCCTTTCCCCCCTGGATTACAGGATAATTTGTTTGGCCTCTGCACATGTGATGAATTCCACGGGAGGCACACGATGAGCACTTGCACTGAGAAAACCTCTCTAAGCTACGCCCTGGAATGAAAGCAGCACTCAGGTTTTCGTTTCTATCCCCAGCCCACTCGGATTAAGCCCAAAGAAAATGCCCTCTGTGCTCAGTTCAGAGGTTTTTGTGCCTGGATGGCAGAGGAGTCAGAGGTGTTACCTGTGTGAGAGCCCAGGCCAGCCCTGGGGGGGAGACTGTCAGTGCAATATGGACTGCAAAAAATGCCTTCAATAATGAGCACTGCTGTTCTGCAGAGGACAGCTGGGAAGGCCTTTCTTTTTCGTGTGATTTCAAGCAGATTTCTGCACAGAGAGTTTCTGTCAGATTGGCACTTATGCTTTGAGCTTCCTCGCTCTCCTGCCGTGTTTGCTGAGAAGAAACAAAATTCTGTTAATCCAAGGTTGGAGATAAGGCATCTGTATACCCATATGAAACATAATCCACTCCAGAATCCTGAGAGTAAAACCAAACACATCACAATATTGAGAATACTCAGTGCCCTGGAACTCCCCTTCAGCCAGGATTGTTCAAGCTGGCTGAGCTTGGAGCGAAAAATCTGCCTCCTCTTTGAGTCCCTATTCCTGTTCTTTATTCAAAGACCTTTCAGCCAGTGAGCCCAGAGGGGACAAATTAATTAAAATTGGTGGAGGATTTAAAACATGAAGGTGATGAAAATAATGATGTTGGAGCCCTAATGCTGGAGTGGCCTGAACTAATGTATGTCAGTGACTTCAATTAAGCAATACTGGTTTCCTTAATGGCAAAGGACTTGGCTCTAGACTTTATTAGCTGGCCAGAGACCTGCTCAGGGACATATTGATCCAAAAAACTGCTGAGGATGGGTGAGGGCTTTGGAATTTGTGTGTCCAGGTCAGTGGTTTCACCAGGCTTGCATTATTGTTGTTGGGTTTTGTTGGTTTTCTTGTCCAGGTCAAACCACTCACTTTTTTTTTTTTTTCTTTTTTTTTTTT
>NW_020957086.1:0-3882 GCF_003031625.1 Empidonax traillii | reverse complement strand
GGGGAAGAAGATAATATTGTCCTGTTCTGCCACAGGTCTGTGGCAGATTTTATAAGGATTAGAATAGGTCAGACAGATGGTTCAGGTCCTCTGTTTTGTGGTAAAGGCATTTGGCTTGTCTTGAAAGTCCAACCATTTCCACACAGCCACCTAAAACAGAAAATGGAAATCCCTACTGTGTGTGTTTGTGTCTCTGTGGGGTTTTTAAGTTCAGATTTGGAATAATTTAGTAGCAGTATCTGGGTTTTTTGAGTTCTCTTTTCAGTCATCCTGTCCTGCTAATTGTGCCCTGACAGGAGTTGTGGGATGCCTGCTGTGGAGAGATCTCTCCTGTGCTGGAGTTCCCTGCTCTGAACTTACTTTGGCTGCTCTTTACCACCTCTGGAATATAAAGAGTGTCATCTTCTGGGGCTTCAGCTTTGTGATATCCATTTCTGATGAGTTCCTTTCTTTGCTGAACGTTTCAGAAGAACTGTTGGATGGAAAAGACTGAAGGGGGTAACCAAGGACACTTTAGTTGGACTTCCCCTTTGCTTTCATTTACTGGCATCCTTCTTACCAGGGTGCTGTAAGAAGGCAGAGATAAACTATAATTGTGGAAGAAAGTGACCCCAGGTAACATTTTTGGTCTGCAAAAACATGTATTTCGTCCAGCTCAGTGTCATTTTTGTGAGAATATCTGCAATCAGGAAATAAGAGCCCATCTCCGTTGTCAGTTAGCTGTCTGCTTCAAGATGCAAGTCCAGATGTCTACCAGGAAACAGATGTATGAGCTGATAAAATCAGATAGGACAGCAACATTATTCAGTGTATAAGTAAATCCTGCTGCAAACCATCCACTCAGTGCAGAAAAAAATCGCTGCTTTTTTCACTCAAGAAAACGCTTCTGCTCGAAATAATGACATGTCATTTTCTGTTGGTTTTGAAATCTCCCTAATTTCCTTGCCTAATAAATTTCCCAATACTTGTTTGAGGAGAGTCAATGATATACTCCTGTGTAGAACAACCTCTTTTGTTTAGTCACAGAAATATTCTGCACTGTCACTCCTTGTTAGCCTCACTTGCTGTTTCGGTTTCTTCTATTTACAGCAACAGAAGGGATATCACTTTTAACATGACTAATTCTGGACATGTATTGGCTTCATTTGTACAACAGGTTCCCTCTTTCATGCTGAGAATAAGGTGGGAATTGCAGTTAGGCTTGACTGTTGGGAACCCAAGCATCAAGTTTTCCCATGAAAACTGGAAGATCCAGTTTTCAAAAAGACCTGTGATTTATGAAGAAGAAATCTGGTATTAAAGAGGGCTGATGTCAACTGGGGTTTTGGTGTGGTATTTTTTTGGTTGGTGGTTGTTCTGCTTGCTTGGGGTTTTTGTTAATTTTGCTTTAGTTGTAGGGTTTATTTGTTTTTTTGTGGCCTTTTTTAAATTATTTTTTGAGGGTGATTCTGTTTATAACAAGGCTATAGTTGGGACTGGTGGTCAATTTTTGATTGGGCAGTGCAGGGTCTTACATGCATGGGTTTGACAAAGACATTACTTTCTGCTTTGGATGTGACATGTATTCATTATCCTGTTTCTCAGCATTTTGGCTGCATTCCAGAGTATTTTCATCTGTTGCTGTGCCTTTATCACTGTTATCTAAATGGCCCTTCTTCCTGCCTGCATTGCTTTTAGGTTATTAACGTTACCAGAATTCTGCAGTAAAATTATTTCTCTGAGTTCCTTAACTGCCTCCTTATCTTCTTAGTAAACAAGACTGATAACTTTATCACAGTGCATTATCAGAGCCTTACATGCCCTGGTATTACAGTTCTTTTCCCTCTGTGTCAGTACTTGGCTGATTAGCAATGGATCCATCCTGGAGCATGAGCGTAGACTGTAAAAGTACCTCTTAGGCTGGTAATGAGACCTTGTCTCTCTGTGATTAAAAGAATTAAGCTCTGCTGTGTCAGGGCTTCTTTTTGCACTCCTGCCTGAAGAACTTGAGAAAAGTGTATTTCCTGCCTTGGACTATTAGTATTAATTTTTTCTGTGTCTGAGAAAGAAGTAATTCATGAAAAAGTTGAATGACAGTGACAGGCAGCAAAAGCAGAGAAAGTATTTCCTGCCCCTTTCCCCCCCACCCACCTTCCCCCAACTAATGTAATTTTCCAAAATTGAGTGTGACAAAAATCCCTGGTGTATTATCAGCTGATGTAGATGCACTCAGTGACACGGGCAAAGCTTGATATGCTCTGTCACCGCCTGATGGCATTGTAGCTGTGTCCTGCTCCTGCAGCGTTTGTTTTTGTTGTGGTTGCTGATAGCACACCCCGGCTCCGAGGGCTTGAGCTCCCTGAATATCCCAGTAGGTGACCAGGTGCGTGATGAAAATACCGAGTTCGTTGGAAAAGTCCACCAGGAAGAAAAGTTTCTCCCTTGGATCACATATGATGATGTCATATGGCCCGTTGCTCATTTTTCCAAGAGTTTTTTAAAAATTTTCCGTGAATCGTCCTTGCGGAAATTTCGCGAGTTCTGGGAATGAGACAGAAAAGAAAAATTGCTCTATTTCAGTAATGAGGAACTGAGGCATAGCTGGACTGTGAAATCCTTTTAAGCTAATTTTGAACTTCTAAAGACTACAGGGAATATTTAAGGAGGGGAATGCTCATTAATTTGTGCTTTGACTGTAACATCTCCTAGTTTATTAACCGAGTTGACTGTGAGTGGTAAATGGGAAGTGAAGCTCAAAAAATCTTTATTGAGGGGAAGGTGGAAGGGCCAAATTATGGCAAGGGGATAGTAATGTATCTTCCCCTGTCACACCTACAAATATGAATTAGATGGGGTTTATTGAGAGTGAGAGTCAAAGCTGCAAGTTCAACTTGACTTTGGACAAGTCGATTTTAAGGAATTTGACACTTGGCGACATTTTGAATTTAAGAAACGGTTACCTGGTAAAATCGGCGTAGGAAAGATCTAAAGCCATTGGAGAGTGTCCAAAGGAGGCCACAAGGATGGTGAAGGGCCTTGAGTTGAAGCCCTGTGAGGACACTGAGGGCACTTGGGGTGTGCAGGTAGAGAAGAGGAGACGGAAGGGAGACCTCATTGTACCTCCACGTGAACTCATGGATAAACAGGATGATGGAACTGAAGCTTCAAATGAGCAGCGAGAAATAGATTTTTATACAGCTTTATAATATTTTGACATCCCAGGAAGGTTTCCACATCGATCTCTCAATAGAAAAGAGGGATATTTTCAAAGGAGGAATTGCTGAAACAGTTGAGATTCATGGTCTGCATTAGAAAATTTTTGTTGTTTCCTCTGCTTTTTGCAGTGCAGAAAACTTTCAGCAATGTCAGTCGTTGGGTATTGACTGATGCCTTGGATTGTCAGGCCGTGCCGGTGTTTTCTGGGGATTGTTTTCATGAAATCCTGTTCTGCCTCAGCTTTCTCTGAAGTGGGATTTGACATTTTTGCATTTTGCAAAAGGAAAGTGGGTGATGAGATCCACAGTCACGAGATGTTATGTCAGAGAGCTCTCTGCTCCTGGAGCCATCAGCATGTGTGGCTCTGTTACAGGAGGAAAACAAGCAGCTGCTGACAGCAAGGAGCAGCAGGGGAGCAACAGGGGGCTTAATTATGCCCAAACTGCTCAATATTTAGGTGCACCTGGCACCCTTAGGTAGGTTTCATAGGTTTTTATTACAAAATTGTGTGTAATAAAAGCTTGTCAGGCATCGGCAACGCTCCAAAAAAGGCGTTTTCTCCCCGTAAATTCTGATTTACCGAGTCTGATGAGAGATGATTTCTGAAGTGTACCCTTGGGGTGTCACGTGGCACTTCCAGGAACAAAGTTTGTGTGTCGGGTCTGTTAAGCAAAAAAAAAAAAAAGC
>NW_020957085.1:45345-52111 GCF_003031625.1 Empidonax traillii | reverse complement strand
TGACCCCCCTGGGTGATGTTCTGACCCCCCTGGGTGATGTTTTGACCCCCTGGGTGATGTTCTGACTCCCCTGGATGTTGTTCTGACCTCCTGGGTGATGTTCTGACCCCCTGGGTGATGTTCTGACTCCCCTTGGACGTTGTTCTGACCCCCTGGGTGATGTTCTGACTCCCCTTGGACGTGTTTCTGACCTCCTGGGACCGTGTTCTCACCCCCCTTGGATGTTGTTCTGTTCCCCCTTGGGGTGAAGTGCTGACCCCCCAGTGCTCCCCCATCCTCCCCGTTCTCCATCCCCAGCTCTGACCCTGCTGAAGCTGCCCATGACCCCTGAGCCCTCTCATTCCTGGTCTCCCTGGAGCTCCAGGGGCTGCTTTCCACGGCCCTTTTCCGCCTCTCTAAAGCCGCTCCAGCTCCCAGTGGGTCCCGTGGCCCGTTCCCGAGCCCCGAGCCCCCGGAGGGTGACCCCAGGAAAGGCGCCAGGCCCGCTGGAGCCCCGGAGCTGCCTTTTCAGCTGGAGTCACTGGAGATGCCGGCGGCCCCGCTGGCGTGTGCATACTAATGACCCGCAGGTTTTGTCCCAACTGTGGCCCCTTTGTACCAGCACCGGCTGGCACAAAGCGGCCCCCGGGGCGCCGGGATCGGCCCGGGGGAGCCAGCACAGCACATTTAATGCATTCAGGGCTCTGACAGTGCTGATAGAGGGCTTTCCCCCGGCCCTCTCCCCACTAAAACAGCCAGCTGGGCGCTTTTCCCGCAGCCCGGGTCCCAAACCCCAGCGAGCTGCCTGGAAAACAAGCGGGAGGGGAGACTCTGGGCTCAGCCTTGGGGCTCCCCTTGGAGGAGCCACGTTCCAGCTCCCCACCCCGGGGAAGGCAGCAATGAGCCCCAGATCTTTTGGAGTTCTTCCCTCCCTGGTTTCCTGCGTCCACCTTGGAGCCACATGCCAGGAGTGCCCGGGATTCCTGGGGCAGGGCAGGGAGGGGGGCCTGGGCCGGCCAGCCTGGCCTGAACACCAGGGGTATGTCCATATATTAAAAGTTTAGCCAAGCTCTGGTGTTGCCACAGGGTTTAACCCCTTGGGAGGGGGTTTAGGAGCTTCCACCAAGCATCAGTAGGGGCAGGAATGGCTCTGCTACCTTATTGCTTATGGAGCCTGAGGCTGGAGCTCTTCTGCCCTGAGATCACTGTTGGCTTTCTGGATGGGGCTGGTGGGGTTTGGCCTCTCCAGGGCATCCATATCCAGCTCAATGACAGTGCTTTGACCCCCATCAGCTACAGGGGTGTCAGGGGTGCACAGGAGAGTCAGGCCACAGCTCTGATAAAATTCCAAACGTTATGACAATAATTAAAACAATGCAATATATTTAAAAATGGGACAGTATCCCCATACCTGGGGGGTGGCTGCTCACCTTGGGGCTCTGGCAGGGTGAGGACCCTCCAAGCTGACTGGTTTTCCCTGTCCTTATCCTGCAGAGGACGGGGATTTCCTGGCACTGGACCTCGGTGGCACCAACTTTCGTGTGCTGAGGGTGAAGGTGTCGGACAATGGGCTGCAGAAGGTGGAGATGGAGAACCAGATCTACGCCATCCCCGAGGAGCTGATGCGGGGCAGTGGGGTGCAGGTGAGTCCAACCCCTCCTCACCCATCCCCAGGGTCACCCTGGGACCCCTAAATGTGTCCTGGGGTGGGAGCAGGGCTGGGCATCCCCCACTGCCTGGCCCAGCAGGATCCCAGTGGATCTCGTGCCAGGAGCAGGAATTCCTGACGGCCAGCGTGGGGATGGGTGAGGGTGGGCAGGGAGGTGGGCACAGCTTCCACTCATCCCCTCGCCATGGGAAGGTCTCACTCTTTCCCTTTTTTCCAGCTTTTCGACCACATCGCCGAGTGTTTGGCCAACTTCCTGGACAAGCTGAACATCAAGGACAAGAAACTCCCCCTTGGGTTCACCTTCTCCTTCCCCTGCCACCAGACCAAGCTGGATGAGGTGGGTGAGGGGCTGTGGTGGGACGGGCTGAGCTCTCGCTGGGGGTCCCACACCAATTTAGCTCAGGTGTTTAATTAGTCTCGCTGATTTTGGGTCATATGACCTTTCCTGGAGGGCCACATCTCTCATTCCAAGCCATTCCCAAGCTCTGGGTGAGAGGAGGTTAAGAACAGCACTGCCCCTTCTTTGTTATGAATATCTTTTGCTGGTGGAATGGCTCAGTGGCTGCACGGTCAGGGACAGAGAGGAGGGAACATTCCTCCAGGGAATGCCCTGCTTGGCATCTCTTCCCAATAACACTGTTGCTTCTCGTCTTCTCCAAACACACCAGAAAACCCCTGTGAAAAGGAACATCAATGTTTTCTAAGGATGAGGTGCCAGGTGCCTTTTTTAAAGCTGCTTGATGAGAGTGAGTCGTGGTGGGTCTCCTGTTTGAGACATCTTGGCCAGGGTTTCACTGGATCATGGAATGGTTTGGGCTGGAAGGGACCTTAAAGACCATCCAGCCCCACCCCCTGCCATGGGCAGGGACACCTTCCACTGTCCCAGTTTGCTGCAAACCCTGTCCAGCCTGTCCTTGGACACTTCCAGGGATCCAGGGGCAGCCACAGCTTCTCTGGGTAACGTGTCCCAGGGCCTGCCCACCCTCCCAGGGAGGAATTCTTTCTCGATATCCCATCTATGCCACCCTCTGTCAATGTGAAGCCATTCCCCCTTGTCCTGTCACTCCAGGCCCTTGTCCCCAGTCCCTCTCAGCTCTCTTGGAGTCCCTTTAGGCACTGGAAGGGGCTCTGTGGTCTCCCCAGAGCCTTCTGGATTTCTGAATTTTCTGGATTTTCCCTAATTTGTCTTGAGGGGTTTTCATCCATTACCCACCAGTGAGGCCCCTGTGATGGGCAGTTCCCGGGTCACCGTGTGTGCCAGCAGGGCTGGGCGCTGACGGAGCGGGGGATGCGCCCCCGGAATTGTGGGGATCTGGGATATGATGTTTCCATGGGAGATCAGCTTCTCCCAGAGCTGCAGCAGCCCTGGGCACCCAGCCATGCTGAGCACCCCATCCCCCTGTGTGCAGGGAGGGGGTTCCCCCGCTCTGCTCCAGGCTCTGAGCGCTGTCAGCTCCGCTCAGCCGCGCCGGCGCTCCCGCCCCGCCGGAGCCGTGACCTCGCTGGGAGACTCAACATCCCGGAGCCCAGCGAGGCACGTGGCCTCTTCCCTGCCACCCACCGCCTCGCAGGGCTCTGGCTCGTGGCGGGGAGGGAGGGGAATACTTTCCTTGCCCTTATCTCACCCGGCTTGGCGGTGGGATGGAAAGAGGGCGGCTCCATGGAGCGCTGGCGATCCAGCACGTCCTCCCTGCCGGTGGTGCCGCGGTGGGGCAAGGCTGCTGTGCCTGAGCCACTCTGCACAAGCACTGAGGGAGAAGAGGATTAACACTTTCCTCCCGGTAGACAGGGGGCTGTAAAAAAAAGAAATTAAAATGAAGCGGCTGCAGGAGGAAGTGTCTCTGTCCCCCTGGCCTTGTCAGGGTTGTGTCTGTTCATGCCTCAGTTTCCCCTTCCCTGAGGCAGGGGTGGTGTCAACCTCACTGAGGGGCCTGCGCCCGTAGTGTTGGAGATTCCAAGTGCAGTTGAGTCCTTTTCTTCTCCCCAAGGCTCAGCTCAGTCCCTGGCCAGGTGGCTGCAGTGGAGACAAACCTGGTGCCTCAGGCCATGGGGGGCTGCGAGCCCCCAACCCTGCAGGGATAGGTCAAGGAGCATTCCAAGGCCCCCACCCCTCAGGAGTGGGTCAAGGAGCATTCCGTGGACTTGTGAACAGGTTTTGCCCCAGGGTTCCATAAAATCTGGTCACAGGAACCACTTTCCCTCCTGCTGGGGAGCAACGAGCAGCTCTCGTGTTATTTCACTGCCATAAACCTTATCTGACACGGAAACGGGGGCTGATAGCCCAGCTGGTGAGCTGATAACGGGGAGCTCCCCCACAGGGAGTGTCCCTTGTTCTGGCAGCCCCCACAGGGTGGGGGTCTCACCCTGAACCTTCCCTCTGGCTGTTCCCCCCAGAGCATCCTCGTGACGTGGACAAAGGGGTTCAAGTGCAGCAGCGTGGAGGGCAAGGACGTGGTGTCGATGCTGCGCAAGTCCATCAAGAAAAGAGGGGTAAGAGGCTGGGCGGGTGTGTCACCTCCTGGGGCAGTGGGACGGGGGCACACAGATCCCTGGGACGGGGTTCCTGGGCTCCATGGAGATGTTTTGGTCTGTTTTGTCCGTGTTGGGTCACCCTCTCTCCTTTCCACCGTCTCAGGACTTTGACATCGACATCGTGGCCGTGGTGAACGACACTGTGGGGACCATGATGACCTGTGGCTATGACGACCACAACTGTGAAGTTGGCCTGATCGTTGGTGAGTGAGAACAAGCGGGTCCATCCCTCCAGGAGCTCCAGAGGGAGATCCTGTTCCTGGCAAGCTTCAGGGTCTTTTGGGGAAAAAAAAAGGCGGAGGGGGGATACCAGTGCTGGAAAACCAACTTTGCCCAATGTCTGTTTGCTTCCCTCTTCACTTTCTTTGGTGCATTGGGCCTGTGGCCAAGTGGGAATGAGGGATAATGGGAATGAGTGACAATGAGAATGAGTGACAATGGGAATGAGTGACAATGGGAATGAGGGATAATGGGAATGAGTGACAATGAGAATGAGGGATAACAGGAATGAAGGCAAGGCAGTGTCCTCGCTCACTGTGCCCCCATGCTTGGCCCAGGTACCGGTACCAACGCCTGCTACATGGAGGAGATGAGGCACATTGACCTGGTGGAAGGGGACGAGGGTCGGATGTGCATCAACATGGAGTGGGGGGCCTTCGGTGACGACGGCGTCCTCAACGACATCCGGACGGAGTTCGACCGTGAGATCGACATGGGCTCGCTCAACCCAGGCAAACAATTGTGAGCAGATTCTTGGCTCGGGCTGGGGCTCGTGGTTTAGCTCGGCATTGTCCGTCCTCCCGTTGCGCCGGCGTTCCCGGGAGCGGGGAGGTCATCCTGGCTAACTGGGTCACCATGTCCTCTGCCACCGGTGCGGAGAGGGGCTGTGTCACGGATCGGGGCTGTCCATCCTGAGCCGCTCACGGGAACGTGCTGATTGCTGTTCCCTTCTCCAGTCATCTGCCGGCCCAGGCAAACACCCCCACCTAATGTCCACATCCCAATCCTACAGATCTCCCGTTCTGGCAGTGTGGGGGGACTCTGCAAACTGACTCGACCCCCTTCAGGTGTCCACGAGTTGTCCTTGCAGGATGATGGTCGTGTCCACAAGGCTTCATATTCTCAGTGATGGGATAAGCTGCTCTGGGAGGGGATTACCTAGATTCCATTTGGGACTGGGAGGCTGCCAGCGGGTTTTCAGGTCAACCTGTGGCCACCTTGTGGCACGCGCAGCCAAACGCACACATTGTTTAGCCTGGAGAAAAGGAGGCTCAGGGGGGATCTTACTGGGGGGTTTAGGATGGATATTAGGGGAAATTTCTTCTCTGAAAGGATGGTCAGGTGTGGAACGTGCTGCCCAGGTGGTGTCACCATCTCTGGGGGGACTCAAAAGCCACGTGGATGTGGCACCTGGGGACACGGGTTAGTGCTGGCCTTGGCAGTGCTGGGGGAATGGTTGGATATGATGACCTTGGAGGGCTTTTCCAACCCAAACCGTTCCGTGATTCTATCTCGTGCCTCTCCCCGGGCAGGTTTGAGAAGATGATCAGTGGGATGTACATGGGAGAGCTGGTCAGACTCATCCTGGTGAAGATGACCAAGGAAGGGCTGCTGTTTGGGGGAAAGCTCACACCAGACCTGCTCACTACTGGCCACTTTGAGACCAGATATGTCTCTGCCATTGAGAAGTAAGTAGGACCTGTGAGGTTTCCTGGGTCCCAGCCCACCTCCTGATACCCCTGCTGCACAAATCCGGACTGTCACACGGCAGAGGTCGGATTTCCGGGCGTGAACCCTTCCTTTGCCCCCCACCAGGGAGAAGGAAGGGCTGCAGAAAGCCCACGAGATCCTGAGCAAGCTGGGCCTGGAGCCGTCGCACGAGGACTGCGTGGCCACGCTGCGCATCTGCCAGATCGTGTCGACGCGCTCGGCCAGCCTGTGCGGGGCCACGCTGGCCGCCGTGCTGCGCCGCATCAAGGACAACAAGGGCGTGGAGCGCCTGCGCTCCACCGTGGGCGTGGACGGCTCCGTCTACAAGAAGCACCCGCAGTGAGTGGGGGATGGTGGGCACGGGGATGGTGGGCACGGGGATGGTGGGCACGGATCCGCTCCGGCTCGGCGGGAGCGGAGCATCTCCGAGCGTCCCCCCGAGCACCTCTGCGGGTCCCCTGAGGGCCACTGCCCACGGTGGCACACTCAGGACCCTTTTCCTCTGGCAGCTTTGCCCGGCGCCTCCACAAGACGGTGAGGAAGCTGCTGCCCGACTGCGAGATCCGGTTCATCCGCTCGGAGGATGGGAGCGGCAAAGGGGCGGCCATGGTGACGGCCGTGGCCTACAGGCTGGACGCCCAGCACAAGGCCCGGCAGAAGATCCTGGAGCCCTTCAAGCTGAGCCATGAGCAGCTGCTGGAGGTGAAGGAGAGGATGAGGATAGAGATGGAGAAAGGGCTGGGCAAGGAGACGCACGAGGAGGCGACGGTGAAAATGCTGCCCACCTACGTGTGCTCAACTCCAGACGGGACAGGTGACTATCCTGCATGTGTCCTGTGTGTGAGCCCACGTGTGTCCAGCTCAGAGCCAGCATTG
>NW_020957085.1:19186-45197 GCF_003031625.1 Empidonax traillii | reverse complement strand
TGGAGGTGAAGGAGAGGATGAGGATAGAGATGGAGAAAGGGCTGGGCAAGGAGACGCACGAGGAGGCGACGGTGAAAATGCTGCCCACCTACGTGTGCTCAACTCCAGACGGGACAGGTGACTATCCTGCATGTGTCCTGTGTGTGAGCCCACGTGTGTCCAGCTCAGAGCCAGCATTGCTGCTCCTGATATCCTCAGGAAGGGCTGGATCCTTTGCCGTGGGCAGTTCCCTCTTTGTGGTGGGAGTGGCACAAACCTCCAGGATGATCCTGGGCAGAGCAGGGAGCCTGCAGGACGTTCTGCACCTGACTGCACACAAAGCCTGGCTCTGGCTGTGGTTTTCCCCACAGCAGGAATCTCCCCACCCTCATCCTGGGTCGTGCTCCTGGTTCTGCCTGTGGCTCGGGCGAGTGCCTGACCTTGGCTTGTAGCCTGTGCAGGTCCTGTGTGGGGGCAGGAGATGGACTTCAAGGATCCTTGTGGGCCCTTCCAACTCAAATTATTCCATGGGTTTATGATTCTAATCCTCATCACTGCCCCAAGTCAGGAGCAAACCTCTCCTCCACCTTCCTACCTGCACCCTCTGTTCCAACCTGCGCCCCCTGGTCTCTGCTCCCAGTCTGGGTTTCCAGCCCTCTCCCAGGAAGAGGGCAGATTTTGGGCTGTTCTGTGCCACATTCCGGGTGCTCCAGGCCAGGATCCCTCCTAATGATCCTCTCTTGGGTTGCAGAGAAAGGAGATTTCCTTGCCCTGGACCTGGGAGGAACCAACTTCCGCGTGCTGCTGGTGCGCGTCAGGAACGGGATGCGGCGCGGCGTGGAGATGCACAACAAGATCTACTCCATCCCCGTGGAGATCATGCAGGGCACGGGAGAGGAGGTCAGGATGGGCAGCTGGAGAGGGAAAAGGGGTGTCTTCCCTGGGGTGGCTGGAACAGGCCTCAGCATGGAGCTGGTTTTGCCTTTCCAGGGAGCAAAAGGCTGGTGCTGTCCTGCCCTTAGCGAGTTCTGCCTGAGGCTCTGGAGTTTGGGAAGCTGCAGACTGGTTTTTAGGTTAGAAATGGTGTTATTCCCAGACATGACTGAACCTCCCTGAATCCCACACACTCCACAAGGGCAGATAAGCATCACCCCGTTTCCCAGATAGGGAAACCACAACACAAGCAGGGAGAGACGCCTCCAGAGTCTTATTTGGAAAGAGTTTTGCAAACCACTGCGGGCAGCGCTCGGGGACTGGGAGTATCTCCAGCAGACGGGCTCTAGGGATCCCTTGCAGAGGGACCAGATTCCTGTGCCACCCCAGGGAAGTTGGTACCTCCCTGCTGGCCCTTGTCGCTCCTGGGGCCTGTGAGATGGGGTTTTGCAGGGATATGGTGGAAGGATATGGTGGGGAAGAGGGTGAAAAATGGTCTTTTTTGGGATTGCTCACCTCCCACAGTGCAGCTGAGCAGTGTCCTGCTCCGTTCAAAGTCCTGGGAATGGATCTGAACATTCCAACGTGCTCGGAATGGGTTGGAATCTCCAGCAGGTTGGGCGGGGCTGTGGTGGTAACTTCTCCCTTTGGCTTTGCTCCTCCAGCTCTTTGACCACATCGTCCACTGCATCTCCGACTTCCTGGAATACATGGGAATGAAGGGGGTGTCGCTCCCGCTGGGGTTCACCTTCTCCTTCCCCTGCCAGCAGAACAACCTGGATGAGGTAACCCCCACCTTCCCGGCACCGTCCCTGCCCGGCCCCGGCCGTGACTCCCCTGGCACTCCTGGGGCACTCACTGAGGGGCTTCTCCCACAACAGGGAATCCTCCTGAAGTGGACAAAGGGCTTCAAGGCCACGGGCTGTGAGGGAGAGGACGTGGTGGGGCTGCTGAAGGAGGCGATCCACCGCAGGGAGGTGAGCGGACGCGGAGCCGGGAGAAGCCGGCGGCTGCTCCCACATCCCGGCTGGCTTGGGCATCGTTAATTGGCCTGTAAAACAAATTACTGGGCTGAGCTCAGGGCTAATGAGTGTCGGAAGTTTCACAGCCGCCCTTACTCATCACTTGAGGTTGGATTTTCAGACCCCGGAGCTACGAGCTGGCTCCTGGCCAGGGCTGGAGCAGACTTGTCTGGCCGTGGCTTCGTGAGGCACGAGCGACTTTCCTCGGCACAGACCACCCAGAGCTCCTGCCCGGGGGCTGCTCCTGGCAGGGCTGACCCAGCCCCTCTGAACCCAGGGGGGTCTGAGCTCTGAGCCCCACCTGCAGCCAGCTGGGGCTCCGGGACGTCCGTGGAGGTGGGTGGTCATGGAGGACAGGGAGTGATAGGACAAGGGGGAACAGTTTTAAACTAAAAGAGAAGAGATTTAGATTAGATGTTAGGAAGAAATTCTTCCCTGTGAGGGTGGGGAGGCCTGGCCCAACTTGCTCAGAGAAGCTGAGGCACCCCTGGAAGTGTCCAAGGCCAGGTTGGACGGGGCTTGGAGCAACCTGAGCTAGTGGAAGGAGTCCCTGCCCATGGCAGGGGGTGGGATGAGGTGATCTTTAAAGTCCCTTCCCTTCTGGGATTCTATGACTCCCACACTCACAGACAAGTCCTTTCCCAGCCATGGGAGCAGACATGGCAGGAATTCCAAGTCCTCCAGGAATAACCCGTGCAATCCCATCCCTCTGCAGGAATTTGACCTGGACGTGGTGGCAGTGGTGAATGACACAGTTGGCACCATGATGACCTGTGGGTACGAGGATCCCCTTTGTGAAGTTGGGCTGATAGTCGGTGAGGACTCCCAAGTGCCTTTCGGGGCTCGGCTGCCCCGGTCCCACCCCTGCCCTGGGGGTGCAGGAGGTGTCTGAGGGCTCTTACCCTGCTCCTCTCCACAGGCACGGGCAGCAACGCCTGCTACATGGAGGAGATGAGGAACGTGGAGCTGGTGGAAGGGGACGAGGGCAGGATGTGTGTCAATATGGAGTGGGGGGCCTTTGGAGACAGCGGGTGCTTGGATGACATACGGACGGAGTTCGACTTGGCGGTGGATGAGCTGTCCCTCAACCCCGGGAAGCAGAGGTGGGTGGTGGCTTTGGGGGGCTGGAAGGGACCCCTGTTGGGGCTGGGGGTCCAGGGACAGTTCTGCTCCTTGGTGGGTCCAGGGGATGATGCTTTGGGATGCACCGATGTGTCCCTTGTCCCTGCCCGTGGGGTGGGGGCTGTGCCGCTGGGCTCGCTCCAGGGGGTTGTGCCAAAGGCACCTGGCAGAGCTGGAATCCTCACCCAGACCCAGTGCCCCTTCTCATCCTGATGTCCAGCCTCATCCTGTCCTTCCCAGGTTTGAGAAGATGATCAGTGGGATGTACCTGGGGGAGATCGTCCGCAACATCCTGATGGACTTCACCAAGCGAGGGCTGCTCTTCCGGGGACGGATCTCGGAGAGGCTGAAGACCAGAGGGATCTTTGAGACCAAGTTCCTGTCCCAGATAGAGAGGTGAGCCCCAGCAGGCAGGTGAGCCCCAGCAGGCAGTCAGAGCAGGAATAGAGTTTGGGGGAAGCATTCCCAGGGCTGGTGGGAGAAGTCCCAACGCTCGGTCTGGAGCCAGGATGACCCAGGGTGGTGCCATGCAGATAAATCAGCAGAATCCACGTGGTTCTGGCAGCGCTGGAGTGGAGAGACTTGGAGACTGTCTGGGGCTGGCAGAACAGATGCCTCTTTATCCTCTGCCCCGGGCAGAGGGGGCCGTGGGTTCCATGGGTGTCACGCTCCAGTTCCAAGGCTTTGTCCTGGAATAGCCTCCCTGCTCAGGATGTGACACCAGGGCCACACCCAGGTCTGAAGGCTGAGGTTGGAGGGGGCTGCAGAGCCGCTGCGAGCCTCTGGGCCCTGTGGGATGCAGATCAGGAAGGGGAGGCCGCATTTCCCATCCACCCCATGTGCTAACGCTGCCCCCGTGCCCTCCGCAGCGATTGCCTGGCCCTGCTGCAGGTGCGCTCCATCCTGCAGCACCTGGGGCTGGAGTCCACGTGCGACGACAGCATCATCGTGAAGGAGGTGTGCACGGTGGTGGCGCGGCGGGCGGCGCAGCTCTGCGGGGCCGGCATGGCCGCCGTGGTCGACAAGATCCGCGAGAACCGCGGCCTCGACTTCCTCAAGGTCACGGTGGGCGTGGACGGGACGCTCTACAAGCTGCACCCACAGTGAGTGGCTCAGGGGGGAGGGGGGAGGTTCAGGGGGCAGCGGGAGAGGATTTGAGGGGGTTTTGGGATGCAAGGGCTGCCAGCAGCTCGCTGACCCGAACTCGAGGCACAGCAAGAGCCAACTGCT
This sequence comes from Empidonax traillii, assembly GCF_003031625.1. Classification (NCBI taxonomy): domain Eukaryota; kingdom Metazoa; phylum Chordata; class Aves; order Passeriformes; family Tyrannidae; genus Empidonax; species Empidonax traillii. The sequence continues at coordinate 40,911 of NW_020957085.1, read as the reverse complement.
CCCTAAAGGAGGGGTACCCGGACAGGTAACACAGCAGGGACCTCCCCTCAGTGCCACCAGAGCTGGTGGTGACCAGGTTCAATCAGGACTCCAGTCTGGGGGAACGGAACAGGTCTGAACCAAGAGGGGAGGCCATGAGCTGGACCATGAAGGTCCATGGCCACACAAAAATGTGGCCGTGCCAGAGGTGAAGGGTGGTGCTGCTGGACAGTGGGGCTCAGACAGGGACTAAAGCACTGGACTGAGCTTAAATAGGGGCCCACGGGCAGAGGGAGGCTCTGCAGACCCCTCAGGTGAGGTTGGTTGGGGCTGTTGAGGTTTATTAGTGCTCTCAGGGCTCAGTGGGACTTCAGAAGTCTGAGTGAAGGCACAGCATGATTGTGTTGTAACTGTGGGCTTGGACTGAAGCATGGAGACTTGGGCCTTCCAAGCCTCATCCCTGCCAGCTCTGTCTCCATCCATCTGTCCATCCTGCCAACTATTCATCCATCCACCCATCCACCTATCTATCCATCTATCTATCCATCCAAACCCACATCCATCCATCCATGCACCCATCTATCCATCCATCCATCCATCCATCCATCCATCCATCCATCCATGCATCCATGCATCCATCCATCCCTCCATCCATCCATTCCTTCATCCATCCATCCATCCATCCATTCCCTAATCCATTCATCCATCCCTCCATCCATCCATCCATCCATCCATCATCCATCCATCCCCTCATCCATCCATTCCCTCATCCATCCCCCCCTCCACCCCCCTATACCCCCTGTCCCTGCCCTGGGGGTCTGCAGTGCTCTTCGTGGCTCCGCGGAAGGGGATGAAGGGGTTTGGGGTTGTCACCCTTCCCCCCACAGACCGTTAAACCAGCACCTCTGCCTGTGCCCCGCAGCTTCTCCACCGTCATGCACCAGACAGTGAAGGAGCTGTCCCCCAAGTGCGAAGTGACCTTCCTGCAGTCGGAGGACGGCAGCGGCAAAGGCGCCGCGCTCATCACGGCCGTGGCCTGTCGCATCCGCGAGGCCGGCCAGCGGTAGAGGGGAGGAGCTTTGCCCACGAGCTTGGTTTCAGCAGAACAGGACGTTTCCTCCCCCCACCCCCCGGTCCCCCATCCCTCCCTCCCTCGGTGCACACACTCACACCAGCCCCGTCCCCTCCAAGCAGACTCGTAGCTTTACTTGCTCTCCGAGGCGCCGCGGTGGGACCGGAGGCGCCGTGGGCTCTGTACAAAGTGTTGTCGTAGGAGTTTCCTTGCATGCCATAAAACCACCTGTCGAGTAAAGCTCACAGTGTCCTTTGGCTTCTCCCTGCATTCCCAGGCAGAGCTGGAGCTGTCCCACCCGCAGCCTCCCCCATCACTCCCCCCAGCTCTCCTCCCGCTCCCACCCACCCACCCTCCCCTCGTAGGGATAACGCTCAGATAATTAAGACACTGCATTGTCACTTTAATGGTACCTATTTATGTTTGTCGGAGTCGTAGGTGTCCGTGCCGTAGAAGCAAACCTCTAAGATTGGGCTAAAGACCTCCACTAGTCTTTTACCCTGATCAAGGCTGTATTATTTCCATGAAAGTCATGGTAACTCTTAAAGCACAGGGTGCAGAACTCCACCGGCATGGGCCGAGGCTGCACTGGAGGTACCAGGTATCTCCCTTGGTGAGCAATACTAGAGAACCTGCTGGGGCCGGCTCAGAGGGGGCCCCCTCCACCTGCTCCAGCAGAGCACGTGCCTGGAAATAATTGGGGACTCAGGGTCTAATCCCATTTCCTGACCTCTCACCCACACCCTGAGTAGAGCGTAGGAGCGTGGCATGTACGTAGGGTCGTGTTACACCCCTGGGCACCGCTCCCCCCCTTCCCTCCCCGGTGCATGTGTGGGCACGAGGGGCTGCCACGGGCCGGGATCCCCCCCGGGACCCCCGAAGAGTCGCGGCCGTGTCCTGCCCTCGGCGCGGTGAGTCCGGTTTGCTTTGTGTCTGTGAAATAGTTCTGCGTCTGCAGCCTTTAGGTGGCACCTGGATTTATACACTGTATATTTATGTTTTCAGAGATCTGACGTCTTTTCATGTACATAGTCTGGGGGGGGGTTGTATCGCTTCGTTTTAACGTCACCTTCTCGTGTCATTGAGGAACGGGACAGAGTAATTATTTTCTTTTTTTTTTTCTCGTGTAATTTTTTTTTTTTTTTTTTAATTTAAAATTTTTCTTGGGGTAGAACTGGAGGAAGAGACCCAAATTCCCGAGGATGGCTGTACAAAAGGTTTGGGCATTCTGACTTTTATCACCCGGACTAAAGGGAAAGCGCGGGAGCAGCGGGGCCCTGCCGGGTTTAGGCTGGGTTTAACCCCAGGAGAGGTTTGATTTTGTCCCCTGCCCTCCTCAGCCTGTGCTCTGGATGGGTGAGGTAACCCAGGGCTCTGCAGGGCTCCTGTCACCCTCCTGGTCCTGGCTGAGCATGGATGGTGCACGTGGGATCTCAGTGAGGCACCGGCGAAGCCAAGCTCACCTCCTGGGTGAGGTGACAGGAACTGGTGTCGCTTCATTCCCACCTGGCACCCTCAGGGCTGTCTGAGTGTCCCCAGGGACATCATTCGTGTGCCACGGTGAAACACAGAGGGTAATTTCTGCCAAGGTAAAAGTCTGGATGAACTAAACCCTGCAGGTCTCTGCCCCTGGGGAGCAGAGGCCAACAGAGGGGTAGGGGGGGGGGTTTCCTGTAAATATTTAGCAGAAGATAACGAAATTCCAGTGATGTACAAAAAAAGATGATAACTAATAATCCCCACAAACAGCCCTTCAGATTGGAGGATAGAGTTTTTGTCTATTTTTATGTATATTTTTATACTGCTTGGGGTAACCTCATTACCAAAAGTCTCTCTTCTGTGTTGGGGGTCAAGTTCAGTAGCACAATTTTAAAGCAAAATTACTCTTTTGGGCATTTTAAATGCTTATTTTTTTATAAGCCTCGTGGCAATTATGACAAATAAAACCTGTGTATAGAAATGATGTAAGAAACCAAGTTTAGTGGAAGTTTTAGAAGGTGTCAAATAAATTCTTGAAGGATGATACAGAAATCCTCTTAATCTGGTACCAAGCAGTTTTGTGTGACTTTTTTTCTCAGAAAACCAGCATTTTGCCTACTGAAAAATGGAAACAGAGATGTTTTTAGCTGCTGAACTGTGCAGAGTTGCATTAGTGGCTGTTTTTACTCTTAGCCAGTCGTTCCCCTCCTGAAATCTGTAGTGTTTTCATGGGTTAGTGAGAGGAATTCTACACAACAGTAGTTTTGGGGGCAGAATGGGAAAGATTGGGATCTGAGCAGCCCTGCTTTTGATTCAGGCTCTGATCACTGGAGCAGGTGGCTGACAGGGTGAGAGGGAAAGGGGGGGAGCTGAGTTGGGTGCAGGGTCACCACGGCCCCCTCACCCGTGGGGGGTGAAGGATGGGCTGTGGAGGGGCAGGAAGGATCAGCCCTGAGCTCATGGAGGGGGGTGGGTTTGCTCAGAGGGACACATCCCTGGTTACCCACCTGGATATCCAGGAGAGTCCCTCAAGGCCAGAAAGCTTTTGCTTTGACTCAGAAGGACGCAGGGCCTGGAATGTTCCCGGTTTAGGGCAATACTTGAACAAGACCCCTGGGAGCCCTCCCAGGGCTGGCAGGAGGGGCTGTGGGACAACCTGCAGGGCTCTGTGCTCCTCCTTGTCCCCCAGGGGACGAGCAGGGGGTGTTTTCTGTACGGTCTGACTGTAAGGGCTGGGACCTCACGCCACGGGATGTTCTGTGAATGTGTTAAAATGAAGAAGGGAAGGTTAAATCCTAATTACTGATATGAAGGGAAGATCAAATCTGTAGGGACAGACGGACAGACTGCTCAGACCGACTTGCCCAGTCTGTGTCTTCCCTCCAGGAAGAAGCGCTGCTTTGTGGATTTAGGATGGCTTGTTTTGCTTGGTTGTTCCCATTTGGATGCATTTTCTTTGCTCTCCTGGCGTTCCAGCACGTTCTCTGGCCACACAGGCAGCAGGGAACAGTCTCTGGCCTTTCCTTCCTGGAAATTCTCTCCTTGTTGGTACTTTGGCCAGGATTTTATTGGGGTTTTAATATATATAGGGTTATATATAAGCACAATCAGCATATACAGAGTTCTATATAAACACAATCAGCAAATTATCGAGCCTGGCAAGTGGAATTTGCCTCTTCCTCTCCTGAAGTCCAAGGCTGCTTAGGGAGAGGCTGATGTTCTGTCACCCAGGGTGTACAGTTGGTATCTGTGGGCACAGACCTCTGGCCCCGGGTGCAGTTTGACCCCAGATAACTCTCCCTTATCAGACAATCCAAACCTGTCCAGCTGTCGGAGAGATAAAGGGGGTGAAAGGTCCAAGTGCAAGGGAGGGGAGAGGTGTAAAACGGTGGCAACAACCACCCTGCAAGGGTGATGATACAAGATAACAACAAAATAAAGTGGGATGGGGGAGCCCTGAGCCCCCTCCCCACCTCAGCCCCCTCCCCTCCAGCAGGCCAGGAAAACACCTGCTCTTGGCACATCATTGGCTTGCTCTGGTAAAAAAAAAAAAAGAGGCAATTCCTGGTCACAGGGGAAACCTGGAGAGAGGGAAAATCCTTTGCTTTGTGACATCCCTGAGCAGCCTGGAACCCTCCTGGCCTGAAGCAAAGAAAATGCATCTGGATGTGGGCGCTGGCTCCGCGCGGGCAGGGGAGTCATAAAAGCCAAAGACTGTGTGGCTGCAGAAACGAGTGCTGTAGATTCACCTGATGTTGTTCTTCCGTGTTTACAATATTTATTTTTAGCAATTGACTGCAATGATATTATATATAGGCTTCCTTATTTTTGTACTTTTCATACCGTTTCCCCCGAGTGTGGTGTTTGTGCTGCCCGGCTCCCCTGGCCACCACTGCTGCTCCTTGTCGGTGACAATAAAGAGAGAAAAACAACCACCCCCCCTGCGGGGCAACTGCCTGGGCTTTGGTTTCTGTGCTCCCCTCCCTGCAAACCTCTGAGGATGAGCCCCTGCCCACACTCCATCCCAAATCCCCGATCCCAGCCCCGGGGAAGGGGGAGGGAGCTGGGAAGGGGGTGTTTCCTTGCACTGATAGTCCCCCCACAGCCAGGGGGTCAAGGGGAGGGCACAGGGAGCCCCCCCGGACCCCCAGGGACCAAGGGAAGGGGTCCTTTGTGTCTGGAAAAGGCTGCCAAGATGAGTTTCCTGCTCCTACAGTCTCATGACCTCATCACACCGGAGGGTGGTGGGTCCCCAGCACAGCACCCCCTGCCCAGGAGGACCCTGGGATTTAGGGGGGATCAGGCCCTGAAGGGGGGGTGCAAAGCCCTGCAGAGCTCAGACTTCACCCCAGTATTAAGAACAACCTGGGGCTGATGTCCCTGGTCCCCTCTGCCATCAACCAGCGGCCCCTGTTGCCTTCCACTGAACCCACAATGGCTTCAAAGAGTTGGTATTTCTGGTTAGAGCCAGAGTTAAGCACCTAAATACAATAAATGTGATGCTGTAGAACACCTTAAAATGCTTCTGCCCTGCTGCCAAAGCCACGTGACACAAGATCACACAAAGGTGCTGAATCCACGGGCTGAATCCAACACAAAAAGCTATTCCCAGCAGGAAAGGACAGGCAAGGGCAGTATTCCACTTGAAATCATTTATTGACAAGTTGTCATGTTTTTCCATCTTGCCCAACACATTTTTATCCTTGTTATGTAGTACAAATGGTTTTATATTTTTTCTGACATTAAAAAAATAGGCTAAAGAGGCAAAAATTCCCACTTGAAATCCAAAAATCCCGTTGTAAGAATTCAAAATTGCAAGAGACAAACATAAAACCCAACAAAGAGCAAAGAGAGTGTGCCATGGCACGACTCATCAAACCAACTGGAGAGGAATCCCTTGTTCCCAGCTCTGCCTTGGTGACCTTGTGAACTGGTGTGAGGTTGGTGTTCCACATAAAAGGCACTCAAAGGTCACAAGTTCCTGAGCTAAAACGGGATGTATTCCCAAGGTAACAGCTAAAACAAGCCACAGAAAATGTTTCAAAACGGGTATTTGGTTTGTGTAAGTAGAGTCAGAACCCCAGCTCAGAGTTGCTGCTGCTGGGACTCAAATGATGGTGAGGAGTCTTTGCAGTACATGAAAAAAAGTTCACTTAAGAACATCCTTATTAGCAAATTAATGTGCTAAAAAAGAGAAAAGAACTGGCTGCAATGTTAAAACAAGACCAAGAATGAGATGTCTGCTTGTGAGCTGCCAAAAAGGCTTAAAATCAAGCAGGTGGGAAAGGCTGTGCAGTTAAATAACCAAAGCTGAAAGGCCACATTTACACACAGATTATTTGGCCCTAAAGGAAAAGGACCAGAAAAATAAGCAGAATATGGATCTGGTATTTACAGATCAGTTATTTAAAAAAAAAAAATCAAAAGAACAAATAAAACAACCAAATAAACAACCAAACCCCACACGTCCCACAGCGTGTGCTCAGAATCCAGCAGGTGATCCTAAGGGTGATCCACACAAACTGCCCAGCTCCGACTTGGCTCAGTTTTCACCCCAAAGAACTCAAGTGTCACACTCCTCCAACACGGAATGGCTGTGCCTGAAGCTGCAGGACAGGAATCAGAGCACCCCTGGCTCTGGCCTGCCTGGTTGCTGCTCTTTTCTTCTGAGCTGCCGAGGAGCCCCCGAGGCCGGGGATGTTTGGGGGGTCTGAGGCCCGGCTGTCCCAGCTCGGGGGGTCCCTGGGGTGGCACAGGGGGGGCTCAGGCTTCCAAATTCTCCAGCTGGGCCTCGCTGTCCGCCCTCTTCTCTGGGCTTGTGTAGAGGAAGTTGCAGCAGATGTAGAGTGGGAATGTCAGGAGCCTGCTGTCCAAATTCATCACGATCTGCTCCTGGAAGCACAGGGGACGTGGGGCAGACTATGGATTAAAATCAGAACGTAAAAAATAAACCCAAGACAGCAACTCCCCCTTCACCTCAGGTAGATGGTTTACAGCACTGGCAGTGATGAGGCACCCTCAGGCTGCCCACAGCCCCAGAGCTCCCAGCACAGGGAACAACCACAGGAAGGCAAGTTTACCCTCCAGCACTCTGGGGACAAAGGGGCAGTTTTCAGTTTCGGGAGATTTCACCCACCAGGCAACACTCAACAGTCTGTGTTTTAAAGCAAATTTCAGTTTGTGGGTAGGAATTTTTGGGTTTCACTCCAGGAACTGGTTTGGGGGTAGCAAAATCAAAACTCTGCCCTACAGTGAGGATGGCACTGCCAGGGAAAGGTTTTGTGTGTTCTCACCACCTCCACATCACTGCTGGCTGGGATCTGAGAAACCTGATTTACGAGTCCTGCACTTGCCTCAGTTAATTCTGCCATCATGGGTGGAGAAGGGCATGTGCTCCAAGGGGCTTTTATTGATTTATTTAATGCAGGAATGAATCCGACCCTTGAACAACATTCTTTTAACTCTTCAGCTTACAAGAGAGTCTTCGAACAAACTGCAAAGTTGCCTCTAAATAAGGATCCTGCTGGACAGATTATCCAGAGGGGTGTTGTCAGCAGTGCTGTAAGGGTGGGAGAGCAGCAGGTCCAGATCAGGGCAGCACACACAGCAGCACCACAGGCACTGATTTCACTCACATGGGAACTAATTTCATATCATCAACACCTAGTGAAGCCAACACTACCCCACTGCAGTTCCACTTCACAAATTAGCCTTAATCACCCACTTCCTCTAAGAGGAACACTTGAGATTCCACATAAGCAACAAGGAGAACACCAACTCCCCTTCAGGAGCACCCAGTGGCTTCTCCGCATTTTTTTCATGCCTTGGACTCCACAGCTCGAGCTCAGCAGCTCCAAAACCCGGAGACACACCTGGTCCTTCTCCAGGGTGAGGATCTGGTAGCCCGTGGTCCTGCTGCAGATCATCTTGCCGCTGCTGTCGAAGGAGGCCAGACGTAACCTGGGGGCACAGGGACCTGAGTGAGCACCCCCCCGGGGGGTTCTGCCAGGGGCACAGGACAGGTTTGCAGTGCAGGCAGAGGGGCAGGGCTGGGCTGTACCTGAAGGCGATGCTGCGGCGGGGCTGCAGGCTGACCGAGCCGCTGCACGGCTGGTTCAGCGTGTTCCGCTTGAACACGATGTAGCGGTTGGTGTAGGTGACCAGCAGGTCCAGGCCGAAGTTGAAGCCGGTCCAGCGCCAGCAGTACTGCAGGACAGGGGGGAGAACCAAGGGAACCAGGCTGAGGAGGGGCCACCACGTGGGTGGTGAGGGCCACCTGAAGGGTGACAGTCACTGCTCCCACAGCCCGCCCTGGGAACGGGACCTGGGCTACAGGGAATTCCAGGGGCCCTGCCAACACCTGCATCAAACACAGCATGTCTGGGGTGGGGGGGATTCCAGGGGCCCTGCCAACACCTGCATCAAACACAGCATGTCTGGGGTGTAGGGAATTCCAGGGGCCCTGCCAACACCTGCATCAAACACAGCATGTCTGGGTGGGGAACCAGATGAGTGTCAGCTGCCTCCCAGACAGACAAAAAGACAGGGCACAAGTGGGTATAAAGCACTCTGCACTGGGAAGGGGCTGGTCTGTGAGTAGCACTCACTGCAGGCCCCAGCACTCCTTGGAGCTCAGCTTCCCTGAGCTTAAGTGACTTCAGAGGGGAAAATTCATGTTTCCTGTTTTTTCACAAGATCCATTACCTACAGACACAGATGTGTACGTGGAACACAGAGGTTCTGGCTGTGGTTATTACACATTTCACCTAGGGAAGTTCCTTTTCCAGCTACAAAGAAAAGGATCAGAGCTCTATTTACTGCCTGTATTTTTCAAGTCTCAGATGACAGTCTCAAATGGAAACAGTTTTCCCCAACACCGTCTCAGCTGCAGCACAAGAGCACCACGAAAGACCAACCCCTTCCTCCTTGCAGAGACAGCATTTCCCTCCTTCTGGGGACAACAAAATGATTTCTTCCTCCTTGACATCTTTTGGATGTGGTTTGACAGTGAGGACCTGAGTGTTTTGGGAGGGCCTGACACGCCTGTGCCTCGTGCCCCACTTACATCCCCGTCCTTGGCGAGTTTGCGGCCGCACCTCATGCTGTTTCCTTCCAGTTCCTCTTTATTTATTTCCTGGGGCCTGAAAAAAATGAAAGGGCATCATTAAGGACACTCCAACAGCTTTGTGTGATACCTTAACGTGGGAAAGATGAACAGACTGGAGTAAACTGGTCTGACCACACAGTCAGGGAATGCCCTGAGTGGGAAGGGATCCACAGCCAACCCTTCTCTGAGCAGAGGTGTGACCAGATGAGCTCTCAGGGTCCCTCCCATCCTGAACTGTCCCATAAACATCCAACCACTCTATAAAACTGCCACACAAACCAGGCTGCGAGACCCCAGTTAGGCAGGACTTTTTTATAAAAGAACTTTTCCAGACAACAAAGCTGTAGCTGTTGCAGTGAAACACATTCTCCAAGCCTCATAAAGACCCAAGTCCTTCTGAAACACATCAGTCCCATTTCCCAGGCCCAAGCAGAAAGTGGTGCTGGGGCACAGCTGCAGGGCCCTGCAGAACAGCAGTGCAGTGGAGCAGCAGCCACGAGACACTGAAGGATTTCTCAAGGGGTTGGTTACACAACTTGCCTAAAAAAACCGCTTCCCTCAGAGCTCGTGACGTGCCAGAGCCTCTCTGTTCTGCCACCTGACACCACCAGCAGCTCCTTTCACCCAGCAGTCTCCTCTGGTGCTTCCACACGTACAGCAGCCCTGCAGAGCCACAGCAGTGAGAGCAGCCCCACTTTCCCAGAGGTTTGTTACTCACTTCACACACAGTGACATCACCAACCAACCAACCACCACTGCCAGAAAGTGTTGAAGTTACACCAGGCCAAGCTTTATAAACCCCAGAGACATCAATCCCCGCCCCCTCCCAGGTTAAACTGCACACCTACAACATCCAACAACATCCTCCAAGCTCTTCAAGCCAGAAGAAATGCAGCCTCTGTTCTCTTCCTACTGCTCACACCCCCCAGGAACTTGCAGCTAAAGCTTTTGTGAGCACAGCCTGGGTCTTTCCTCTCCACTTCTGCAAAAAACAACCCTGGGAGATGAAGTGTTCCACAAACAGGTTAAGCACATAAACTCATCACAGTAACCAAATTCCCCCAAGAACCTCCTGTGTGCTCTTCCACATCTTCCAGCTGAACTGGTTCTGTGGCTGACCTAAATGCAGTAGTGGTGATAAAGGATTTATTTCTGTTTAATTAGTGACAAATTTCACAAACATTAGTCCATAATGCTCAGACAGACATTAGCATCCCCCTCCCCAACCCTGGAGCAGCCTCAGATGATGCAAAACTTCAGCTTTAACCACTTCCATCAGCTGCCACACAGAGAAAAGCCGAGCTATCTCATTTCCTCCTCAAACTATCCAGCCCTGGGCTCGAAAGATCTGCCTGGCATCTGCCACAGAACACATGTTTAGTTAAAACTGATCCACTTCAGCACAACAAGCAGAGCTCGAGCAGCTCCAGTTCCAGGCCACAAGCTCCAGTGTTACACTAAAACATTTGCCAGTTGCGAAGAGCAAATAAAATGTTTAGGCCTTTTAAATGCAAAGTCTAACGCAGAAGATAAACACTTTCTCCTCCCCCTCCCTGAAGTTCTCAAGAGCAAACCACGTGAGAGGTTTCCAAGCAGAGCCATGTCCGTGCTGGCAGTGGTGGATAAGCAGGTGCAATCACGCTCTGCCCCACGAGGGGCATGGAAATAGAGCCTGCCTTCAGCTCAGGGGGGCAGTCACACGGTGTTCTGATTCCCAAGAGTGTTCCCTTACCCCTGGGGGAAAAAATGTGGCAGGATATCAATACGGGCAGCAGGTGTGAGAGGAGGGGCAGAGCTGGGCAAAGGAGGGGCTGTGGCTCCCCCTGAGCCAGGAGGGTACGTCTGTCTGCTCTCAGACACAGCCACAGCAGCACTGCAAAACTCTTCCCAAGAAAACCCCACACCAGAAACAGGCTATGGCCACCCCAAATTAATCTTCAGGAGTTGAATAGGAGAGTCCCAGTTCTGTACTTCCCCTCCACCGTTTCCCAAAGCTCTGCTACTGAAGAGAACCACTTCTCAAAGACCTTGACTACTCTCAGCATCAGAGGTCGGGGGATTTTTCACACCATTACATGGTAACATCAAAAGGAAGTAATCAAGGGAATATTTCCTATATAACACATAATTAAGCTATGGAGCCACACCACAAGCTGTTGGGGCTAAAGCACAAGCTGTTTCAGAAGAGAACTGTGTGTATTTAGGAACAGTTCCACTGGCTGTTGGTGGTTTGTAATGATCCAGCCAAACCCTCCACCTGAAAAATCCTCAACTGCTTCTGCCAGGGAAGCACAGCAAGGGAACAGGGAAGACTTTCACTTTTAGGGAAGATGGGAAGTCTGTAACTGAACACTGCCCCAGCCCACACGGGCCCTGGTTCAGTTCAGGTCAGTGGTTCTCACACCTTCCAGCCTGTGATCAATCTATGAACTCTCCCTTTGCAACCTGACACGTCCATCTCCACATCTCCACACGCTGGGCTGACACAGCCATGGCAGAAACAAACAGCTGGGCTTGCTGGTTTTTGGAAGGTTACAGACACTTTGCAGCTGCCTGACCTGGCATTTATCCTCCACAAAACACTTTAAGAACCAGGAGAGCAGAGAAAGACAGGGACAACTCCCCCAGCTGCATTTTGCCACAGTTTTGGTGTTTGGAAGGAGATCAGGGGACCCCAACTCATCTGCCAAGGCAAGGCCAACACCGTGCAGCACGTGGTCCAGGAAGGAAAAAAGATGGGATAGAAAACTGCAGGATTATGGAGAGAATGGGGGGTCAGCTGTGGAAAGGATGCAGCGCCTGGCAGAGCTGCAGAGCTGGCAGGGGAGAGATGGCAAACACAACACTGAGGGGAAGGCTGTGAAACCAGAGGGGACTGAGGGAACAGGTGACAGCATGCTGAGCCCTGCTGGCTGCTGGGGAGCCAGGATGGGAGAGGCAAGAACAAAGGTTACTGTGGAGTTATCCCTGCACAAACCAAAATGATGGATTGCCTCCTGCCCCAGCACAGTTCCACTGGCCCCAGCCTCCTGCCCACCCAGCCCAGGGGCATGAGGGCAGGACAGGCTTCTCCATCTGCAGCACTGCTCCCAAAGCACCCCGAAACTGGAAGGCTCAGAAATTACCCTTTTGCAGCCTAAACACTTATTTCAAAGCAAAGTGCTGGTGAGAAGCACTAACCAACACAAAAGGTGTGTCCCCCCACCCAGCATCGACCTCTGGTCCCATTATACCAGTTTTCCAGAGTTCTGCTGGTTAAAGGATGGGAGCCCAAGGGAACAGGCAGCCCCACAGAGAGCAACAGTTTAAAACCACCAAAGTATCCTTACCCCCAAAAAAACCCCACTGAAATATGCTTCCCTCCCTCCTCTTAGTGAAAACTCCCAAACTAATCACGTCAGGATTTATATGAGGAAGGTTTCTAATTTAGGAAGGAAAGAAAAGAAAGCCTGTAATAAATATACCTACCCAATATCATTGTCTTGTTCTGCTCTGAGCATGGCAAACCACTGCTGTTTGTAAACAGAAGACAGCCATTCTAAAATTAAAAAGAAAGAAAAAAAAAGCTGGTTGTCTTTGGAGCTGAGAATGGGGATGGTCACAAACATTTGAAATTGAGAAATAAAATGACATTGAAATAAAGAAGTTACACTTGTTGACTGGATGGCCTGTGCAACCCACCCCCTGATAACTCCCTGTGTTCTCCAGCTCCAGCCCCAACCACAGGAGAAGGGGAACAGAGACACATCCCCAACCCACAGGCAGCAACTCCAGACCATGCTCATCTCCTCAAACACTCACCACTTCAACAAGTGATGCAACTCAACCCATTTTCTCAGCACACAAAGCTCTGTTCAGCCAAGGAGCTTGTTAACAACCTCTTGGGAGAAGATTCTGCTTCCTGAATCCCCAATGGAGTTTTACACAAGTTAAACGAGGAGAAAACAGAATCAAGGATAGAGGAAACAGTGCCTTAACACAGATAGAGTAAAACAAATAGAAATTGTGCCCTGCTAGGAATAAACACAACTCATGTCTTCCTTGGAGAGCACACAAAGATTTCATCAGCTCTGTTAATTTAATGTTGCAAGAGGGAGATAAAACAGAACAAGCCCAAAGAGCTGGTCAGGCAGTCCCACAGAGGGGACCCCAGGCAGCCAAGAGCACAGGCTGCAAGGAGTTCTCAGGCAAGATAATGAACAGGGGCAAGGCCATGTGTGAGAACCAGCACTGGGTGAGAGGAGAGAGAACCACTGCGACCAGAACCAAAGCAGGAGCTGATGGAGGAAGGTGACAGAAGGGAGGAGGGGTGAGGTCACACCGCTGAGATCGACTCACGAGTCCCAAAAGGAAAAATTAAACCCAGCCCTTGTCCTGCTGACTCCAGAGTGAGAATTCAGACTGTGACAGGAGCAAACTGGGAATTAATCGAAGTACAACAAAGTGTAAAAATGAACCAAGGAAAATTGCACAGGGAAGGGACACAGAATGGATGTGTTAGAAGGGAAGGAATAAAAGCAAATCAGGAGGGAAAGCATCTTCTCTATTTGTTTCGTACCTCACATTTCACCTGCAGTTCATTTGTTAATTTCTAGACATTAGGAAGGAAAGCACAGCTTAGGAAATGTTCAGAAGTCACCAAGTAACACAGACACATCATGTGCCTCTGTCTCATGCACCTTTGCTGCCCAAAGAACAGATCTGTGAACTCCTGCAGGCCCCCCCCACACAGAGGGTATAAAAGTGAATAAATAAATAATCACAGCATTACTTTCAACTACTCAGTGTGATGTCCTTCTTTACCTCGAGAGCCATTTCCCCCAGAATTATCTAAAAGGCTTCCACCAGATGACAAAGTCCCCCTTCTGCAGACCCTCAGTTATGAAGCACCCCTCAAATGCTGGATGCTGGCAGCCTGGATTCTATTTACTTTATACATCACTGATCTTGTAAAATATCACCTATCAAAGCTCAGAACTGTTCTTTGGGGATTTCTATGCATAACAAAACGTTATCACTTGCTGGAGGTCAAGCACAAAGCCCAGACCACTCCCAGCTGGTGTGGAAGTGCTGCCTCCTCCTGATGCTCACAGAACACCCTGAAGGGGGCATTCTGAGCACAGAGTTCCTTTCTCTACTACTTCGTAAGATCCAATGCAAGAAACAGCCTTTTCTCCAGCTATTAATGCACTAATTTTAACCAGAACTGGAAGGAGGGAAAGCCAGTACCTCTGAGCAGTAACTGTTCATTCTCACCCAAGAGATGGGCACACTTCTGGGGAGGAAAGGCCCTGCTCTCTCCCCACAGGCACAGAGAGCCCTAATCCAGCTTCTGAGAACATCTTTCCAGCATTTCAAAGGGGGAGAGAGAGGAGCTCAGGGTTATTCAGACAGCCAGCCACAAAGAGTGATTAAGTCATTGTTGCTGGCAGAGACAGGACATGGCAGGACAGGAAAGGCAAACTGAAGTGACCCTACATCAGCTCAGTGGCAGGGAAAGCCTTTCAGGAGGATCTAACAATTCCACCAGGCTCCAAAGGGAACATCCCAACTTGGCATCACAGCATCATGTTGACATCTACAGCAGCGTGAAGGGCAAAGCCAACACGAGATGAAAAAAAAAGTTAACTTTACAGAGCATAATTCAAAGACAGGTTAAACATTTCTGTATGGCAGGGCTCCACTGTGACCCCCAGTGCTGCAGGAATGGACTTACCTACTTCACACCTCAAGCATGGAGAGGTGACAAGAACACAGATGTCAGGAAATTACAAACAGAAGTGATAAAGAGCTCGATAAATTCAGTTTTAACTGGCACGTGGCTACTACACCCACACAAAGACACCACAGGCACACGTGAACAGTCAGTCATATTTTTCTTAAATCCATCTCAAACCCTGTATGTGACAGCCAGGAACAAACTGGCAGAGGGAAATGGGAACAAGAACACCAGGAGACACCTTCAAAGGCAGAGCATGAGAATTCCAAACACTTACAAGGAGCACAACTAACCTGGGTGAGAGAAGGGAGGAAAAAATAAGAGGGAAGAAGAAGGAGGGGCAGGTGTTTCCCATGATAAGAGACAGGAAGGATGGTCGAAAAACATTTCCAAGTGAGAGCCCAAGTTGATAATCCATTTCCAGCCAGGCTCACACAGCTGCTGAGCTGGGAACAGAGATCTGTGGACTCAGATTTCAGCAGCAAGATGAGAAGGGGCTTTTCATTTTCCAGTGATACTGTGATGTGACAGCAGTAATCTCTAATAACATGAGCATTTCCCTCTCTGGCCTTCAAAAAGCACACAGCCCTAGAAGGAGGATGTGTTTTATACAAGTCAAAGTGCAAATAAAACAACAAGAGCAATGTATCTGAACATCCTCTCTGCTCCAACTCATCCTAAATCTGTTAGTAAACAACACTTGTCTTAGAAGAGAGAAGAAGCGTTCACAGCATCTTCTGCTTTTGGTCTTCATTTTCAGGTATTTTGTTCCAAATCCTATCAAAACCTACCCAGCTCTCCTCAGAAAGTAATGTCTAGAAAACAGCTGAGTCTCAGGAAGTTTTGCTCTCTCACAGGCAAAAGACTTTTTTTGCATCTCTGGGGCTCTGAGATAATTTAAACTTTGATAAGGTATTGACAGCAGAGTACACTGATAATCTGATTGATCAGCAGAATGCTTGACACCCCTATGTTTGCAGACTTTTATGCCTGTAATTTTCATACTCAGCTTCTGCTGAATCTTCAGCCACAAACCAGATGTTGGAAGTAACCATGTGAGCAACGAGACAAGAGAGCACACTGAGACCTTCCCAATTACTGCAGGGCAGGACAGGCTGGGGAAGGCACACAGCACGTGAACAGCTGAGTAGAACTATGGAATGGTTTGGGTTGGAAAAGCCCTCTAAGGTCATCGAGTCCAACCCTTTCCCAAGGGCCACCACTGACCATGTCCCGAAGGGCCACATCCACAGGGCTGTTAAATTCCCCCTGGAGATGGGGACTCCACCCCTGCCCTGGGCAGCTGTGCCAGGGCTGGACAGCCCTTTCCAGGAAGGAATTTCCCCACTATCCAACCTGCCCCTCCCCTGGCACAGCCTGAGGCCGTTCCCTCTCCTCCTGTCCCTGTTCCCTGGGAGCAGAGCCCGACCCCCCTTCATCTCCCCCCTCCTGTCAGGGATTGCAGAGCCAGAAGGTCCCCCCTGAGCCTCCTTTTCTCCAGGCTGAGCCCCCCCAGCTCCCTCAGCCCCTCCTGCTGCTCCAGCCCCTTCCCCAGCTCCCTTCTCTTCCTTCCCTGCACACCTGCAGCCCCTCCATGACCCTCTAGGGGTGAGGTGCCCCAGACTGATCACATCCTCCCCTGTGCCCAGCACTCGCTCACCTGAGGGCAGCAGAGCATCTCTCTCCACGATTCTGGCCGAGGCCAGGTCACTGATGATGTACTGCAGCCTCAGGTGGGAGAACACGGGCAGGAAAGCGCTTCCCTGTGCTGATTCCAGGAATGCAACATCACCCCCAAACTCTGCAACACAGAGCACCTGCATTACAACTTGTCCCCCTAATTTATATTGGAGTTTTCACCTACTGATCGCAGATCGTTATTATGGGCAGGTCAGTCACCACTTGCCACTAAAATTAGGAAATTACTTGCATTCAAACCCCAAACCAAGGCCAGGCAACTCCTCCTACCTCTCCTGCGCTCGGCAAACCAGGCATCAGCTTCAGTTAACACCTGCTTGAAAGACCCACTCCAGGAAGGCACGAGCTGAAGGAACATCCACTGGGAAAAATAAGCAGATCCTGGTGAGTCAGTGGAAGAAGGTTTTAAATAAGTGATCCATACATTAATAAGAGATATTTCCATAGTGCAGTCATTCCTGTAGAGGTTCTGATACTCAGTTAAATACTTTCATCACTCAGTCCCACAAAGGTCCCACTGCTCAAGCCCCAGCAGCCCCTTGGGGAAATAAATATGAAATAAATACCTTTTTGAGGGCAGTGTACACATCCATTTCCACCTGCAGCACAAACAGGTTGGAGGAGCTGATCAGCTGCTTCATAAGGTTTATGCTGAAAAAAAATCAACCACAACAGGTCAGGGAGACAGAAGAGAGAGAAGGAAGGAGGGCAGACAGGGAACAGCCAACCAGCAACAGCCCAGAAAACAATTTGCAGTGAGCTCTAGACTTGGGCAGAGACTGTCCTTCATCCCTGCAGGGAAGTGCGGCCCCAGTACCTGAGTTCTTTGAAGAGTCCGATGCTCTGGTGGGTCATCAGGTTGTTCAAGAGCCACTCAAGGCACCTGCATGGAAAGCGAGGAATTGAGACCTTTGCTTGTTTTTCCTCTACACCAACACTCCTGCAAGAGCTGCTCAGGATCTCAAAGCCTGATGCTGCCCCACAGGACTGGCAAATGCTGCCTTAACCCAAGCCAGAAATGCATAAAAATATATAAAAGAAGAATTCTTTCAAACACTGGGAGTTTACCAGAAGGTTTTCTGAAGCTCTCATCAAAGCTGCACCGAGTTTCTCTAAGGGCACAGCACAAGCAGAATCCCAAGGACTGTTAATGCCCTGCAGAGCTCTGAGAACACACTGAGTCACAGCACAGGGAAGCAGCTGGGAGCTCTCAGCATTCTGCTCCCAACTGCAGTATTAGCCCTCCTCATTCCAGTTCAGCTTTAACTCTGCAGATTAAAGCCACTTTTTGATAGAACAGCCTGTGATCATCAGTGTTACTTCACTGTCACACTCGAGACCAACCCTACTGTCCTTACTAACGTAACTCACTCACTTCCAGCACAGGCCAATCCACCTGCCACAATCTGCATGGATTTTTATGGAACTGATGACAGCAGAACCTCGACAATTCAATAGGATGAGCAAAGCCAAAATCAGGCAGCTTTCAAAGGATTAGGAGGGCCAAAGCCCAACAAGAATTTGATTTAGCCACTAAAGACAACACAAAAGTTTCTATAAATACACTGCAAAAGGAAGGTCAAGGAGTGTCTCCATCATCTGTTCAGTGAAGGATAATGCAGTAACAGGGGATGAAGAACAGGCTGGGGTACTTAATGCCTCCTTTGCCTTGCTCTTCAATATCCAGACCAGTTATCCTCAGGATACCCAGACCCCATAGCTGGAAGGGAGGGGTGGGGAGCTGAGTGCAGCCCCTGTAATCCAGCAGGAGATGCTCAGGGACCTGCTCTGCCATTGCACACAAGCCCATGGGCCCTGATGGGATGCACCCCAGAGTATTGAGGGGACTGGCAAGAGAACTCGCCGTACCACTCTCAACCATCTACCAGCAGTCCTGGTGAACTGGAGAAGTTCCTGCTGACTGGAAAGCAGCAAATGTGACACCCATCTACGAGAAGGGTGAGGAGAATGATCCAGGGAATTCCAGGCTGTCAGCCTGACCTCAGTTCCAAGCAAGGTCATGGATGAGATCCAGAGAGCCATCACATGGCACATGCAGGACAAGCTGGCCCAGCCAACAAGGATGTACAAAAGGCAGGTCCTTCTTGACCAACCTGATCTCCTTCTGGGACAAAGTGACCACCCAGTAGATGAGGGGAAGACTGATGGCCAGGCCCAGAGAGCGTGAGGAAGGGAGATAAATCCAGCTGGAGCCCATCAGCAGTGGTGCCCCCAGGAGTCTGGGGCCAGGGCTGTTTACGATCTTTATTGATGAGGGGGTCACCTGTGCTCTCAGTAAATCTGCAGACACCACCAGGGTGGGTGGGAGTGCTGATCTGCTGGAGGGCAGGGGGGCTCTGCAGAGAGGCCTGCACAGACTCCATCAATGGGCCAGGACAATGGCACGAGGTCCAACAAGGCCAAGTGCCACATCCTGCACCTGGGTCACAGCAACCCCTGCAGGTCCAGGCTGGGGGAGGAGTGGCTGGAGAGCTGCTCAGCAGGCAGGGACTGGGGGTGCTGTTTGAGCTCTTTGCTCAACATGAGCCAACAGTGTGGCCAAGTGGCCAAGCAGGCCAATGGCATCCTGGCCTGTATCAGGAACAGTGGCCAGCAGGAGCAGGGCAGTGATTGTCCCCTGTGCTGGGCACTGGTGAGGCCACACCTCGAGTGCTGGGTGCAGGTCTGGGCCCCTCCCTTCGAAAGGTACACTGAGGTGCTGAAGGTGTGCAGTGACGGGCACCAAGGCCCTGAGAGATCCAGGAAACAGGAGGAGCAGCTGAGGGAGCTGGGTTTGCTTGGTCTCAAGAAGAGGGGTAACCTCATCGCTCACAACTCCCTGAAAGGAGGTGGCAGAGAGGTGGGGACTGGTCTTTGCTGTGCCTGCAGTGAGAGGGCCAGAGGAAATGGCCTTAAGCTGAGACAGAAGAGATTCAGGTCAGATTTTTCCACTGTTTGGGTGGTCAGGCATTGGAATGGGCTGCCCAGGCAGGCGGTGGAGTCACCATCCCTGGAATTAAGAGGTGTATGAATCTGGCCCTGGGTGATAAGGTTTTAGGGGTTAAAGTGGCAGTGCTGGTTGGACAGTTAGGCTGGATGATCTTAAAGGTCCCTTCCAACCTTAGTGATTCTACGGCTCTATTCTAATAAAACAATTAACATCATTGTACTGTGTGTAAATTCTCTGACAATTAGCCATGCCCAAAGCAGCTCAGGGACAGGAATTCTTACTTTTTCTTCACGGAGTCCAGCCCGTAGGTCCCCGCAGAGTTATAGTACCCACACACGGTCTGCGAGGTGATGGTTTCCTTCATTGTCTCACCACACTGCTGGATCAGCCCATCCTGCAGGGAAAGAGAGAACCCACAAACGTTCCAAGTTTTCACTTCCCAACAGCAGATGTCAGGCACTGTGCAGTTCATGCAGATTTTCCTGCCTGAGCCACCCCCAAAGCCCCCCAGGCTGCAGTGACCTGTGCTACTCTGCCCAAAGCATTTAACCCACTGCCCCTCAGAGACACAGACTGGCCTTGGGAATGTTTCCCACGAAAGAAAAGCGTGATGAATGCCTCCAGGGTAGAGCAAATGAGCTGCAAAACCTATCTTAATCTACCTTTAGATAAGACTCGAAGCAGCACTTAATCTTACACCTGAATCTCAGCCACAGCATTTCCCAATAAACCCTCTGCGTTGGGTTTGGGTTTTTTCCCCACTAAGCCTGAGAAGCTGATTCATTTCTCAGGGTGAAAGAGGCCATGCTGGCGAGGACATGATGAAGTGTTCTGCCTCTCTTCAGGTGGCACGTCTGACTTACCAGCTGCAGCATGCAGGCTGCTGCCAGCAGGGCAACCACGCGGCTGGGGTTTATTAACACGTCGTCCCTGTACAGCGAGCCAAAGGCCACCTGCAGAGCTGCAAAGGAGCAAACAGACACAGAGCACTGAGCAGGGGGCACTGAATGAATCCTGAAATAACCCAACCCCTTCACTGCACACCTTCTCCATGATCTCGGCTGCTCTGGACAAACAGCCGGTGCTGACCGGCCCAGACACCCCCACAGCAAACACGAGATGTGGACTGAGCTTCCACCAGTTAAACAAACCCTTCAGCACACCCTGAGAGCTGGAAAAGTAGAGAAGCAGAAGTTCCACCTCTGAGGGTTGAATTTAACCCCTGCCCTCAGGGTTTTGTTAAAGCAGGAGGTTCCCCCTTACCTTCCACATCAATATTTTGGTCGGGAATCTCCAGCTCTATGACGTTCATGCTGGATTCTTTCCAAGAGCCACTGAACATACTGGAAAAGTAGCCTGACTGCAGGAGGGAAGAGGAGAGAAAAAGAACTCAGCTAAGAGATTTCATCCCAATTAGAAGTGCCAAAAGCAGCACGTGGAACAAAACATGGTTAATATTTACCTTTATGCAGAACAAAAAGTGTGTTAAGGGAACTTTCACAAGCTGAAACATTCTGACAGATTCAAAAGGGGCCAATTGTATTTGCTGTTTCTGACACTGAAAACGCCCGCAGGAAATTTGGGCTGCATGGGTGTGACCAAAGAAAAGAGCTTTAAAAGGCCAGAAAAGCCACAGAAGCTCTTTTCCTACAAACCACACCACCAGTGGGGGCAGAATTAGTCCAGGAACTAAGTCCTTGATGTTACCAGCAGACAACAATCCTGCAGGCATCAGGGAATGCCAGTTTGGGGATTGGGGAAAAATAAAAGAAAGGCATGCAAGACATACAAATTACTGTACAAGGCTGTAGTCTCATACCAAGGACACAGACACATACACCATTTACAGCAATATACCTTTTATTATTAAGTGTAAGGCACATAAAACTAGAATTTGAGAGGTTTCCATCCAAATGAAGGGAAAGATAATGCTCTACTAGGGTTCCTGATTTTCCTTCCCAGCAGCAGATGTGCCCATTATGAGATGCTATCAATGAAGTTTACCTGAGAGATCAAAAAAATAAAGTCTATTTGTACCGCATTCCCTGACCTCTTCACTCAGCATTTCAGCCCAAGGCAGCAAATCACACAAACCCCCAGTTTTGATTTTATTTCTGTACCCTCAGTGTATCCCTAACCATGGCACACAACACACTCCTCTCAAACCCAGCACCTCACTAATCACACCCTGCTCACGAGGCTGCCTCAGCTTTGCCACGGA
>NW_020957085.1:10456-18916 GCF_003031625.1 Empidonax traillii | reverse complement strand
TCCCTGACCTCTTCACTCAGCATTTCAGCCCAAGGCAGCAAATCACACAAACCCCCAGTTTTGATTTTATTTCTGTACCCTCAGTGTATCCCTAACCATGGCACACAACACACTCCTCTCAAACCCAGCACCTCACTAATCACACCCTGCTCACGAGGCTGCCTCAGCTTTGCCACGGAGATCACTCCCCATCTGCACAAGAATTTACCATTTTAGTAACAGCACCAGAAAACAGAGATCCCCCATTTCTCTGTGAACAGTCAGAGCAGCACCTGGCTGTCCTTCATCAAGCTCAGGGCAGTGACTGAGGGACCAGGGCAGCTGAAACAGGCTGAGAAAGTCTGCTCAGCAGTTCAGAGTCACAATGGCATTAAAAGTCGTTTACATGGAGTTATTTCTAACCTCCAGAACTATTTTACCTCCAGTAACATAATTCCAGTGCTGGAGCGTGAGCTGAAATAGGACCTGCCTGATGAGAACGGTGAACTGCCCCGAGGCTGCTCTCCCAAAAAACATCTCTCCTACAACGAGGCCTCTGCAGAACAAAGTCCCAGCTTTCAGACCCTGCCTCGCAGCTGCATCCACAGAGGGGATTTCACAACCAATTCCAGCCACCGACCCACTCAAAGGTTTCAGGAGCAGCTCCACAAACTCGGGACACACTTTACTCCTCTCTGGAGCTCCTGTGCAAACCCTCCTCAGGCAGCTGCAGGAAATCCTTCCACGAGGGCTCACAACAACCAAAGAACAGCCACAGAGACCCAGCACCACCGAGTTCCCTGCAGGTCCCTGCACCTGAGCCCGGGGCACAGGAGAACTGAACTGGGGCACCACAGGCTTTACAAACCCCATCTGCAAGTGCCTCCTCTGCCCTGATGGGATATTCACACCACAAGAGCCACTCAGCCACCTCATCAGCAAACAGGAACATGTTCTCAGGACACCAAAGACAAAGTTCAGGACTGTTTTCACAGAGAATGCACCGAGACTAAGAATAAAGTAAATTAAATAGAATTAAAAAAAAAAATTACACAGGAAGAGAGAGAAGCTTTTCAAACACAAAGATAGAGCTCTGCTCCCCAACCCTGCTAACAGGAGCTGGTTAACTGGTTGCATCTACAAAAAGAGTGGAAGTCCTAAATGTGAGGGGGGAAAAAAAAAAAAACAAACTCCAGTCACACTGCTCAGTTCCCAGACGTTATTTTACTAAAAGCACAGTTCCTACTGGGATTTAGAAAGGAGCCACTTACCTGACACAAGTAAATCTTGTGCAAGTTCCACTCCTCTCCCAGCGCACAGATTTTGACATCACTGTTCTCCCCATTCAGAAACAGAGTCTGATAAATGTACTTCGATGTGCTTTTCAATTTTTTCCTAGTGAAAAAAAAAATCCCCAAACCAAACAGTGAGACACTCCTTCCAACAGCAGCAACAGAAAACCCTCAGAGGGTTTTTCCTGCCACGTCCCCCCCCCAGGCTGGCACCACCTCCCCACTCCCTGCCTGTGCCACCGTTTGCCCAAAATGTGCTGAAATACTGTGAAATTCAACCAAATGGGCCCAAAAAGGAGATAAATTGGCCCCAAATCCCCCTGGAAATCCAGTATTTCCCAGAATTCCAAGGCATTCTCAAAATATTCTCCACGTTTCTCCAAATTTCATCAAATTAGGAAATTTGGTAAAGCTGATGAAATTTAGGGTGATTTGAAGCAGAAATGAGGAGATTCTGGTGAAAATGGGAATATTTTGGGAAAATTCTGAGAAAATGGGGCAGTTTGAGGAAAAATTAGGGAAATTTAGGGGGAAATGAAGAAATTTGAGCAAACACGCGGGAATGTGGGCCAAAAACGGGGAAGTTTGGGGCACATTTGGGAAAATGGGGAAATCTGGGGGGAAATTCATAAAATTGGGTACATTTGGGGAAAATTACAGCAAGTTTGGATTAAGGTGTGGAAGCTTTGCTAAACTTGAAGGGGAAGATTTGGAGAATTTGAGGGAACTGGTGAAATTTCGGGGGAAACGTTGGGAAATTGGGGGGGAAAAAAAAATAGAGCGAACGTAAAGAAACCCGGGGAAATGTGGAAAAGCGGTGAAATTCGGGGAAATCTGAGGGGGAAATGGGGGGGGGGGAACAAACAAACAAAACAACAACAACAAAACAACAACAAAAAAAGAATTCTGGACACGATAACTCCAAGAACTAAACCCAGAGGGCCTCGATAGCCCTTCCCGAGCGGGGCGGGGATGTGCCCGCCGTGCCATCCCCCCCGTCCCCCCCGCCCGGGTCCCCGCGGCCCCCGGACCTGCGGCCCCGCGGGTGCAGCAGCCGCTCGTCCCGCTCGGTGTCGCCGTCGCTGTCGCTGTCCCCGGGCCCCTCGGCGGCCCCGCCGCGCTTCCTCTTGCCGTTCCTGCCGGCCCTGCCCGCCGCCGCCGCCTCGCCCCGCGGGACGGGCCCCCTCCGCCGCAGGACGCGGCTGCCCAGGGCGCCCATGGCCGGCCCGGCCCCCTCATGAGGCCGCGCCGAGCGGGGCCGGAGCGGGATCGGCAGCGGCACCGGCAGCGACCCCCGCACCGCCTGCGCCTGCGCGGCCCGACCGCCCCGGACGGGCTTGCCGGGAACGGGAACAGTTCCTGCCCCTGACGGGCCCCGTGCTGGCCGGGAACGGGAACGGCAACAGTTCCTGCCCCTGACGGGCCCCGTGCTGGCCGGGAACGGGAACGGGAACAGATCCTGCCCCTGACGGGCCCTGTGCTGGCCGGGAACGGGAACGGGAACAGTTCCTGCCCCTAACGGGCCCCGTGCTGGCCGGGGACGGGAACATTCCTGCCCCTGAGCGGGCCTTTTCCTGATCCTGAATGGGCCTTTTCCCGACCTGGGAACGGGAACATTCGTGCCCTCAACGGGCCTTTTGCCATCCGGGAACGGGCCTTTTACTGACCCTGAATGGGAATCCATTTCTTGATCCAGGAACAGGCCTTTTCCTGACCCGGGACCGGGAACATTTCCTGCCCCTAGCGGGCCTTTTCGTGCCCCTGGAGGGCCTTTCCTGACCCAGGAACGGGCCTTTTTCTGCCCCTGAGCGGGCCTTTTCCCAACCCGGGAATAGACATTTTTGTGTTCCAGGAATGGGCCTTTTTTGTGCTCCGGGAATGGGCCTTCTCGTGCCTCACAAACAGACCTTTCTCTGCCCCTGAGCGGGCCTTTTCCCGACCCAGGAATGGACCTTTTTGTGCCCCTGAATGTGCCTTTTCCAGACCCAGGAATGGGCTTTTTCCTGACCCTGAACGTGCCTTTTCCCACCCCAGGATGGGATCTTTTCCCAACCCAGGGATGGGCCTTTTCCTGACCCATGAACAGGCATTTCCTGATCCAGGAATGGGCCTTTTCCTGCCCCTTGAACTGAAATTTTGCTGCCCACCCCAGGGGGTTCTCCAGGGATCAGACACTTCCTGCTGGATGGGTTCATTAGGCTGCAGGACCCAGGCTCTGCCAGAGCCCGGAACACCACATGATCCCCTCCTCTGCAAAACGTGGGATTCTTCCCACCATTTGCAACACTCCAGTAATGACACACTCAAAGGGTAAGATCAGGCCCTGGGCTCCAGCCCCAGCAGTGGAAGTCTCTGGTGTTGGGAGCGTGATGGCCAGAGAGCCTCAGGAATGGCCAGGCTGGGAAGTTTCCATAAGAGTTCGGTGACCGAGATGTGGCACCATGTCCGGAGCCTCCCATCTCCAAACATCCCACTGCCAGCACTGGGTGAATTCCCCTGGGATCTTCGGAACAGGGAGAAGCAGAAGGGGTGAGCATTTAAAATCCCCCAAGCAGCTTCTGTATAAATTAATTACCAGGGTAGATGGGAGCCTCTCAATTCGTGTGGCATTTCATGCGGATTGAGTGAAATCCTCGGCAGTGTGTGGAGCAGCGCTGCTGAAGACCAGGGCAAAGAGGGCAGAGAGGGCAAAGAGGGCAGAGAGGGCAGAGCAGGTGGGAAAGAGGGGGGCGAGAAGGGCTTTGGGGGGTTCGAAGATCCCCAGGGGCTTCGGGGGGCTTGAAGCTCCCTAGGGTTTTTGGGGCACAGCAGGGCTTGAAGCTCCCTAGGGTTTTTGGGGCACAGCAGGACAGGAGTCCGGGCAGGACACGCCACCGGGGCAGGAAGTACAGAAACAAATTTCTTTATTCATTTTTCAAAGCTCAGCAACCTGACACAAGGCACTGGAACCCACTCCCCACCCAAGCACCTTCGGCAGCCCCTGTGCTGGGCATGGACACTTCCCTGTCCTGAGCAGAGGCCTTGGGAGAGCTGGATAAAGCTCCGCCTCCTCCCCCAGCAAAAGTCAGGAATGTTTCTCCACTGGCAGCCCAAGGAGTGAGAAAGAAAACTATTTTATTGAAGGCCACAGAGGCATCTCCTATTCCAGCCTCTTTTTCAGAGGAAAATGAGTGATGGAACTGGGTGCAGCCACCTCAGTGTTTCAGCTGGACATTCCAACATCAGTCTGATCCTTCAGAACAGGATTATTCCCCAGCAGTAAAAAATAAGTGGCTAAGCCAAACAAGAACCCTGTTTTTGTAGTGAAAACAGCGCTCAGGTGAACAGGCAGGTGTGGAGGGGCTGGGGAAAATGTCTCTCCCAGAGGTTGGTGTGGAAGCCCAGGTGAGACCCAGGCACAAACACCCTGATGATCCTGTGATGTGGGGCTGGAGCCAGCACGTGGGGGAGACTGGGGAGGTGTCCCAGGGACATCTGGGGAGCTGACCCTGGGAGATTTGGACAGTTGCCCCCGGGAGATCTGGGGAGCTGCCCCAGCACCAGGCCGATGAGGGACAGGTCACTCCCTAAAAGGCACCATTCCAGTGACATCACTTTATCCAGAGGAGGCTTTGTAACATAACCATTATTATTTATACTCCCATGAGTGAAGAAGACAGACCAAGCACACGGGGCTGCTCTGACCAGGGCAGCAGGAGGCTTTTCTGATGTCACCAGTGACATCTTCCCCACGAACAGACCTCTGGGCAACACACACATACAGTGCAGCCAGGCTGTTAATGCTCCACACTAACAGAGGGCAAGTTAAGACTTAAACGTGCTTGCATTTTAGATATTCTGATTCTTTGTGTCTTAATTATCTCAATAAAC
This sequence comes from Empidonax traillii, assembly GCF_003031625.1. NCBI lineage: Eukaryota > Metazoa > Chordata > Aves > Passeriformes > Tyrannidae > Empidonax > Empidonax traillii. Next base: position 13,775 of record NW_020957085.1, on the reverse strand, counting down.
TGAAGCAAGGCTGTGTTCTGCACTCTCCATGTACTGATGGGTTAGTTTTCCCCTGGGCAGCCTCTCACACTCTGCATCCAGGTTTGCTTCAGTTGACGTGTTTTGCTGGTGAACACAACAGCAAAGGGGCATCTGGTGAGGAAACAATTTAGCTTTCCTATCTTTGGTTACAGCATTCTGGTTAAGCTGGGCTTTACCAGCCCAATTAGTAGGCAAATGGGTGTGCCAAGCATAAAAGCAGATTGGCCATGGTCAACCAGAATGGCCATTACCAACCAGAGCATGAACTAACCTAAGGCAAAAATCAGAGCAATTAACAAGGTATTTGGGAAAAAAAATACATGAAAGAAATAATTATTGGGCTGGCTGATCTTAAAGATCTTTTCCAACCTAAACAATTCTATGATCAGCTGCTTCCCCTCACCCAGACAGTCCCCCAGGCCTCCTTTAATCCTCCCCACCACAGAGTCTGAGCAGAACTTTCCTGTAGTCTCCTGAGCAATCTCCCTAGAGAGAGCAGAGAAAAGGAACACAATTAATTTTACAGCTCCATACAAGGCAGGACTCCTTCCAGCACATAGGATTTGTTGTAGGGTTTGAATCCCCTTCGACAATTTAATAACCAAGAACACTCAGGGATGTTTTCAGTACATAAAGGTAAAGCCTCCTTAATTCCACTCCCTCTAAAATACCCCAGAGGTGTCTCCTGTGTCTCTAACATTGCAGAGCTTACCTTAATGAAGGAGTGGAGTGATTTGCCATACATGGACAGGAATTCCCTCCGGATGTACAGCATATCTATTTCCGAGCGGGACACCATCACCCGGATCAGCGTGCTGTCATCTGTGCCCAAGCCCTGGGAAACAGAGCAACCAGCCTCAGCTGCAAGGCACTTTGGGCAGCTCAGTGACAGACACAAAGGTCTGATCACTCAGCTTTCTGCAGGATCTGTTCCTAATTAGAGCATTTTTCCATTAATGCAGTGATCCACCACCAGCTCTGGGCTTCCTGAGGGAAAGGAGGTCCCATAGGAAAGCTCAGATTCCCCCCAGTTAACACAGAGTTTCTTTCTGTAATGATTGCTGTCATGCTACTGATTCAAGCATGGAAAGGCAGGGGGGGAAATACCAATCTCCTTTACCTTCATGGATTTGTACAATCTTTCAGCAAAATACGCAGGTTTATTCCGCATGCACTTCACTGCAAGGGGGACAAGAACAGGAGAAGTAAGGCAAACAAACCCTGAAGGACAAGATCTTCCAAACCCTTCCAGCCCTTTCTCAGTGCAGGTGTTTACTCTGTAAAGATGCAAGTCAGCAAGCACAGTGCAGACATCCAGTGACCTGCTGTCAACTGATGTCTCCATGCTCAGTGCGCAGTAATAAAATATTTTTAAGGCTTTAAAGCTTCCTGACAGCAAATGTCAGCTCCCAAAGCATCCCTTGGGAAAGAAAAATAAAGCACAGAGCCTTCTTCCCAGGTTTTATCTGCAAAGATTAAAGCACTGTGGCTTGTAAAAAAAAGACAGACAGTATCTGCCTCCTGAAGCTGTGTAAACAGCCAGGGCAAGAGACGGGGTCTTTAATTATTTAATCAGTTTGTAGACAAAGTTTAAAAGCAGGGAACTCACCCACAGCTAACAAAGCGTCCTCGAGGTCTCCTGACATCTCGGATTTGATGCTCTCTGTGATGTCCTTATTAGCAATCCCTCTGTACACATCAAAAACTAGGAGGAAGAGGGGGGGATAAAAGGAGCCAGTGAGCTGCTCCAGGGCACACAGTGTGTAAACCCCGGGGATCACTTTGCAAGATCAAGCTCCTCCTGCTCTGTATGAACATTGCACCATTATCGTGACACTGTAAGTTAAATCAGGGCTGCCCCTCAGAAATAACTCATTTTAATTAGCAGCTCTCTTGCTAATTGCCCTACCACTGCTGCAAGGATTTTCAAGAACTGCTGGTTAATGAAGGCAGTGCCCATGCCTGGCTCTGCCCCATGGGAGTCACTCTTCATTTTCTCAGATTTACAGGTTGGAGCAAGTTGCAGGGATGTTTATCTCTTTTTGTCTCAGGAGGGACTAAAGCAGCCTAAAAGAATTGAATGGAACTGGCCCTGATGATACCTGTTGTTTTAGGAAAGGGTCACAATCAGTTGCTGAACAAGCACAAAGCTCCTCCAAAAGCACTGTCCTCACACAAGGAATAGAAGTCCAGGACATCCCAGAGGTCCTACCTCTCAGCAGGTGGCACCTGTTCCGTGTGCAGAGGATGGACATGAACTGCACCTCATCTGTTCCCCATTTCTTCTCCCCAGCTTCATACAGGCACTTGAAGACATTATGAAGAGACAAAATGAGGCTGATTGAGAAGACCACGTGCCCATCAGGAGGTTTCTACTCCATAGAATCATTAGGGTTGGAAAAGCCCTGTGGGATCATTGAGTCCAACTGTTCCCCCAGCACTGACCCATGTCCCCATGGCTGTTAAATCCCCACAGGATGGGGACTCCACCTCTGCCCTGGGCTGGACAACACATTTTTCCTCATATCCCATCTGGTTTCCACCTGGGGCTGCTGTCCAGCACAGTTCAGGCTTCCTCATCTCCCTTGAAAGAAATCAAGGTCCTGACAAAGCAGGGCTGCAGCAGGGATCACACGGACAAACCCAACAGCTCCTGCAAGGAACAGACTGCCACACACCTGAGCATCTTGCTGAGCAAGGGTCTCATCCACAAATGTTCCCTCATCTCTGTTTCCCTGCGGAGAGACAAGGATGAAAAGCTCATTTCACCAGAGCAACTCAGAGAAGCAAGACCTGCAAATCCTCCATTAAAGCCAGTTGCTGGAGATGCATAATGGGATTGTTAATGTTGAATAATGGGTTACAAATACAGCAAAACGTGGCTTAGGTGTGATTTGTCCTCGATTTTGAAATGAGCAACCGTCCACTTTAATTGGGCCAATTAAACCCCTCCAGGGACGGGGACTCCACCCCCTCCCTGGGCAGCCCCTTCCAGTGGCTGATCCCTCTCTCTGGGAAGAACTTCCCAATGTCCATCCTAAACCTCCCCTGCGGCAGCTCAAGGCTGTGCCCTCTTGTCCTGCTGCTGGTTCCTGGGAGCAGAGCCCGACCCCCCCCGGCTCCCCCTCCTGTCAGGGGGTGGCAGAGAGTGAGAAGGTCCCCCCTGAGCCTCCTCCTGTCCAGGCTGAGCCCCCCCAGCTCCCTCAGCTGCTCCTCCCAGCACTTGTGCTCCAGCCCCTTCCCCAGCCTCGTTGCCCTTCTCTGGACACGCTGCAGCCCCTCAACATCCTCCCCAAAC
>NW_020957085.1:0-8855 GCF_003031625.1 Empidonax traillii | reverse complement strand
TCCAGCCCCTTCCCAGCTCCTGAGGAATCCAAAAGTGACCCCAGGATTGGAGGTGCCTCAGCAGTGCCAGCACAGGGGGATGGTCACTGCCCTGGTCCTGCTGCCACACCATGGCTGGTACAAGCCAGGATTATCCTTGGCCTTCCTGGATTTCCTCACAGCATTCCATATTTAGTGGCACAGGGCAAAATTAAGCAGCACAGCCAGTATGTAACCGGCAAAAATCCACACAGGGACAGATGTCCAGCTGACAGACCTAACCACCTCACCCTGCTTATTTACACCCACTCAATTTCTGGGTGAAATTCTAGTCCTTGAGGCTGGCAGACCCTTCTCCTCCCTCCTCACACCCCCTGCTCACACACAGGAGGCGTTTCAGGCCGTGTGACACTGCAGAGGGCTCTACGTACGGATTTTGTAGTTCTCGTTAATGCGCCGGATCTCATCGTTCGTGCGAGAAGCCAGGATTTCAATCAGGCAGCCTTCATCTGTCCCTGCTCCCTGGGGAATGGCAAAGACAGGATCCAAGGTCATGACAACTGTTTGGATGGGCAACTAGGACTTTCTGTTTATTATATTTAAGTTAATAATAAGAAACGAATAATAAATGTATGATTATGCCATGTCATACAGAACTGACCATAACTTAAGCAAACACAAAAGAAGATTTCCAAACCTTTAGAGCCCTCCTCAGCTCGTGCACATCGTACATGGCGGTTGGAGTCATCAAACCAACAATCACCTTTTCAAAATTCCCACTCAGCTCAGACTTCAAGTCGTCAATCAAATCCTGGAAGACAGAGAGAGAGGCAAGGAGGTGAGAGAAGATGCAGTTCTGAGAACAGGAAGAACTTGTTCACAGTTTTCTTCATGCTCCAGCCCTCCTTGGATAAAGAGTTACTGGGAAGTGAACAAGACCAAAATGAACTTGGCCAAGGAAAACTAATCACACTGCCATGGAGACAGGGATGTTGCTCACATTTCACCCCAAATACAACCCCAAAAATATCTGCAACTCCCAATTAAAGCCACAGCCACTGATCTCTGAAGAACACCTACCCTGCCAATGGTGCTTTTATAGGTGATCAGAACGTGCTGGCGTTGGGAAGCGTTCAGCTTGGTCAAGGTCTCAATGATGGCATCTTCATCTGTGCCTGGAAGCAACCAATGGAAACCAGTCAAGCTGCTTGTTCAGGAACCAGGCACGTGCTCTGGTCGTGCCCAGGTTGTGCCATTAACCACCCAACCCTCACCCAAGCTGGCTCTCAGCTGTGCAGCAGTGCCTCAGCCCAGCCACAGCATGGCAGTACCACCCCACAGGGCAGAGGAAACAAGGGCCTGACTATGGCCAAGACTTGGATTTCCAGCGGGGTTCAAGTCGCTCAGTTCCTTCCAGTGCCCTCCCAGGGCAGGGGGGTGATGCCAAGGGCTGGATTTCCCCTCCAACAAACACCATGAAAACATTCCCAATCCTCAGGGGGATGAAGGAGGGTTTAACAGTGGAGGGAAACCAACTTACCAAGCCCCTTCATGGCCTTCCTTAGTGCCTGTGCCTCTTGCTCAGCACTGAAGCTCGAGACTCCCTTGATTGTTGCCTAAACCCATAGGAGTTAAGAAAGGCAGACACAGTCAAACATACACAGAGTTGAATTAAAAACAAAGAGTATGCAAAAGATGCAAACACAGTGACAGTGTAAAGTCCACCCAGCAAACAGGAGTGATTTTACACCAGGGTTCCATCCTAAACAGAAGTGGTTTGTTCAGTAGGGACGTCCCAGCCACTTAAGAAATAAGCCACAGGGACACAGAAAGGAGGAAATATCCTAATGTGGATGCCCATGGAGCAACCTGCTCTGGTGGAAGGTGTCCCTGTCCATGGCAGCAGGGTGAACTGGGTTCAACCTGGAGAGAATAAACCCAGGAAGTTCCTCTAGAGAAATTCATGCTCTTTGAACCAACTGATATCCGACTGGTTTACCATTAACTCCCCAAAAGGAAAATCCCATATTTGTGGGTCATTCTTTAGTATGAGGAAGCAGAGAGAGGTGATAAATCCCCCTCAGTGAAGGGACAGACAGTGACAGTGCTCTTCCTGCTGGGTCCTTATCTGAGCTACACTCCCCAGGTTTATCTGGGCTGGCACAGGGTGGCACAGCAAACACTCACCATGGCGCTCGGATTTGGTCAGTCTGGCACTGTCCTTGTCCCCAGGCACTCAGCTGCAATGAAAAACACGGGGGGTGTTAGTTTCCTAGCAAATAATTAATAGAACACACCTACCCTTGCAGGTTAATGGGGCTGGGGAAGTAACCCTCTAATTCTTTGAGGACTAAAAGCATCACTGGGGTGAACAGCAGCTTCCTTTCCAGCCCTGCTCTGCACCGAGCTGATCATGACAGCAGAGGGCCAGGGCCAGGCTGGGAGGGCAGACAGGTGATTAGCACTGCTAATTTAATGGGATTCCTCACCATTGCCACATTTGTGACAGCCTGCCCGAGGCTGCAAGGAGAAGCAGACAGGGTCACCCTGGGAGCAAAGAGAATAGACTGGATTCCTGTGTCCTTCAAAACACTCGGGTGTCACCTTGGCAGGTGAGATCCTGAGGGTGAAGAAGGGTGAGGGTGCCCACGCAGCCCTAAGAGCCTTCAGGGATCCTGCCTGAGAGGCAGAGACAACTTTGTAGGGTAGGTGAGCACACAAATTATAACCTCACTCGAGCACTGGGGCAGGAAAATTATTCCCCCTCTTAATATTTTAATGAAATATTTTGTATTCAACATCTCAGTTTGGTGCAGTGTGTTCTTCCCTGTGGGGCTGCAGTTTTGGCTGGCAAAGCCCTCAAAAACACCAAAGATTAACTGCTGCCTGGCCACAGTTCTTATTTCTGCTCGTAGCTTTGCTTTCATGCATACAGCCTATACACCAACACACCCAAATTATTTTCCCATATCCCTGATCATCTGACAGGATGTCCAATCCTAGGACAAGGTTCACTTCCCTGTAACTTGAGTTATCACAGGAGAGCAGTCAGAGAGGCAGGCAAAACACACACAGAGGAGTGGAATTAAATACAGAATAAAAGATGCAACCACAGGGACAGCAAGTGAAGGCCACGCACCAACCCTGGTGGGTTTAGTCCAGGAGGGAGTGAGCTCTCACACCAGGGCCCTGAGGCAGAAGCAGAGGGGCCAGCAGTGCATGACATCTCTCCTCGTGGTGCTCAGTAGCTGCTCCCCATGAGACAGTTGTGCAAGAGCAGGAGAGTGTTTGCTCATGCTCCACATGACTCCTACAGACCTGGAATGCACCAGCACTGCTGTTCAGGCCACTTAACTCACAGTGTGACACCAGCCATGGATGTTACTCAGGGGCACTCCCCAGTGTTCCCCAGGTCATCTCTACGTCACTGCACCCTGTGCAATCAGGCAACATATGGAAATTATTAATGCTGAGCTTGCTTGCTTTCATCTGATCATAAATTTCAGTGGTTCAGATCATGACCTAGGCCTCAGAAAAGTCATGTTTGCTCTCCTCTAATCTTTTACAGAAGGAAAAAGCCAATTTTATTTGCTTTTGTCAGACACTAAATAGAAGGCTTCAGATTTCACTGATGTTTTTATGATGCAGTTTTACCATCCAGATGGTTTGCACACAGCAGCAGGAATATCAGACAGGCTGGTTCAGCAAGTCAATTAAAGGGCAAAAGAAAGGTCAGTAAGAAGGGAAAGGGGGAAGGAGGCAGAGAAATTCTGAGTGCAAGTGAGCTGGCAGGAAGGAACCAGACCATGAGGAGAGGCTGCTGGACTGGAATGGGGGCAAATGCTCTCACAACACCCATTTACAGCAGGAATGTCACACTGAATATTGACTGCAAGATTCTGATTTCTTCATCCAGTGAACATCACTGAGAGTCTAAAGAGCAGAGCACTGCAAAAGGCAGCACTGCAAACCCCACTGCTCAAGCTGCAGCTGCTGGTTTGTTCCTGGAGTATTTGCACGTATTTCTGAATGAGCCACTGAAGTTACAGGTGGGGGAGCTCAGCAATCCAGCAACGGCCCCTGGCCCTGTGACCCTTTCAGAGCCAAAGGTGTCTGCACAGACTGCTCAGGCCGGGGCTTTAGATGAATAAAACCCTCCTAAGCCGCCCCTTGGTTAGCAGAGAGAGAAAGGAATGGCTCAGCAGATTTGCCAGTGCTCAGCAGCTTAACACAATTCCTGGCCTGCAGCTCCATCAGGGAAAACCAGCTTCAGGATAGGAGCAACACTTCATCCCATGGTTTGAAGGATTAAACTGTGCATGCAAAGGGTCAGCCAGCCAGCCCTACGGTGCCCTTATGTTATTTGCCTCACCCCAGAATAAAGGCCTGATACAGCAAACCTGTGCCCAGAGACAGTGCAAGCATCCCTCCCATTACTCGATCTTTTCCCAGGGAGATCTTTTCCTGGCAGGCAGTTATAAGTCCATATCAACATCCTCTAAAAGCTGAATCCAGAACAAACTTGATTTATCAGAAAATTGCCGAGTCTGTCCCGTGTTCTGCAAAATCAAGCCTAGGCTTGCTCTGAATCAGATTCTCCTGACTGTGCTCAGAGCACACCCAGGTACCAGCAAGCAGAGCTCCCGACAGCTCCACACGATATAAACACCGGTTTTTTCCCCCAGTTTGAGCTCGCAGCGTGTTGCCAGTCCCACACCTCGGCTCTGCAGTGAAACCCGCTGTTTGTGACCCGTTCCCGTGCGAGGCAAACGCTGGACTCGTCTGACGAGTTCTCCCGTTCTGGGCACGTTCACCCGACCGCAACCCACACCCTGCTCCGGCTCGGCTTTTCCACTGCTCCGTCACCGCCGCCGTTCCCGGAGAGCGGGATGTGCTCCAGGAGCGTCCCGGCTCTGATCCCGGCCCAACCTGCAGCTCAGGAAAGCATCTCCCTTCTGCCCCGAGCCAGCTGAAATATCCATCCCCGCGCCTCCCACACGCTGACCTTTAGCAGGCCGCTGCCCGCAAAAGGAATAAAAATACAATTTTTACAGCCTCGCGCTCCTCCTTTAGCCTGTCGCCCACCCCTGCCGAGCATCCCGCGGGGAGGACGTGGCAGCCTGGGCATGGCAGGAATAGGAACCAAACCCCGAGCTGCCTGTGTCCGGGAAGGGCCAGCCACCTTCCCCGGCCCCCCAGCCCCCCTGCCCGCCCGTCCCCAGCCCCTGGCACGGCTGTCACTGCCCAGCCCTGGTGTCACTGCCCAGCCCCGGTGTCACTGCCCAGCCCGGTGTCACTGCCCAGCCCTGGTGTCACTGCCCAGCCCCGGTGTCACTGCCCAGCCTGGCGAGCGGGGACAGCGCTTGGCACCGTCCCAGGAACCTCCGGCCCCGTGACAGAGGGGGGAACCCTCTTGGCACTCACCTGCTGTCCCGGCAGGAGCTGGCAGGATGGGGAGAGTTCTTGCTGCCTGCCCCCGGTGGCAAAGTCCCCGCCCTGGCGCGGGGTGGGACCCGCACGGCAGTGACGGGAGGGCGATCCAGCCCTCCCTGCCCTTCCCTAAACAAACAGGAGGTTGTAAAGCGGAGCAGGGAGAGGTTCCCCAGGGAGCCTCACTCCATTTAGGAACTGCACTTTGGGGGTTACTCGGGGGACTGACAGGCTGGAATGGCTTCCAGGCTCCCCGGCATTCCCTGTAAAAATCCCTGGGAACAGAGCGGGGCTGTGGCCGCAGCCTCTGATCCCTCATTCTGCGCTGTCTGGAGCAGGGCACACCCGAGGGGGGAGCGAGGGGGACGACGGTGTGGAGCACACAGGCAGAGCAGCCTCGAGCAAGAAGTCCCGTTCCTCCCCCCGTGTTGTTTGTGGGGTGTTTCTTACCCGTGTCGTGTCTCCTTTGCTCCCACTGCACCTCTCCGGGTCTTCAGCATCATTCCCCCTTGTCTAAGAACTCTGTCACAAACGGCCACGATTTCTGTAACGATTATTATCTGCATAAAGATTATTCGTTTTGCCCTGATGAATGGCACCGCCCTAAAGGCAAAACCCTTCAGGCAAAGGGACTTCATTCTCACCCCGATGTGACCCTGCCACATGCTCATGGGGCTGACAGAGGGAAATCAGCCTTGAATAATACATGGCTTGTCTTCAAGTGTTTATCCTCAGGGATTTTGGTCTCCTCTGATGCCAAAAGTACCATTATTAAAATGGGTAGATCAGCCCTCTCAGGTTCTTCTTTCGAGCTGAGAGGACAGCTCTATCTCAGCCCTGTGCCTCTTTGCTCATGCTCTTTTGCTGGAAGGGACCTAAATTTAGCAGCTGGGATGCAGCTGTGTGGTTTATTTATTACAGCTCAGCCTCCCAAAACTGCCCCATGGAGCCCAGCACCTACTGCTGATCCGGGGGGACATGGACCAGGGAACAGGCAGAGCAGGTTCAAGCCTCCAGCCCTCTCTTTTTCCACTGCAGAGCCTCTTCCCTTGCAAGCTCTGGCCCTTTCCCCTGACCAGGATTCAGGGGGATGGTACACGTCGCCAACTGTCGCTAAGGAGAAACTTCTCTTTCCTACGTCTACAAAAGTTTCCATTCTCATCCCTTCCTCTCACGTCAGCATTCCCTGCTCTGGGCCCGTTTTAATCCACCAGCAGAACTGCTGTGTTTCTCCATCTTATGTGGCCTGTGATATTTTTAGCCTGTGTATTTGAAAAAGCTTCATCCTTCTGTTTTGCTTCCCAGCCTCTTCAGCCCCGAGGACTGCAAGGCTCTGACACTGCAGTCGTTGGTATATGCAAGAGTAATTATTTAAGATCATGAGTTATTAATTTTCTTTGCAAGTTATTTATCCTTTAATAAAGGGTAAATAAAATAAAGGATTGCACCAATCCTGCTGTTCGTTATTTGCATCATTTAACCTTTTCTTTCCCCCAGGAGAGGCTCCAGGTAGGAGGAATACTTGACGATACATAGTGTTTGTGTGGATGTTTTTGGCCACCCAGAGTTAGTCATGTAAGTGCAGTCCATTCAGAAGCCTGATCCTGATGCAACACACAGTGAGTTCCCTGTAATCTTGGCTGGTTGTGGATCCTGGCTCTGGAGCCATCTGATTCAGACAGTCACGATTATTTGCACCAGAAAGGAAAACAAAAGAACAAAAGCTTCTGAGCGTGCTGAGAGTTGGCTGAGCTTCTCTGGAAGGTGGATGGAAGGACAGGGGATTTAGGGAACCCTGTTGTACCTTGCTACAGGAGCTGTTCCCCTCAGGAAGGTGAAGGGTTGTTGCTGTATTTTCCTACCTGAGGTTCAGGTGACAAAGCTTTGTCTCTCCAGGAGCCCTTTGTGTGGAGCCTGCTCAGCTTTCAATGTGTTTTTATCTCTGAAAGGAAGGAGAGACTGTGGTTATCCTTCAGTACCTCCAGCTGCAGACTGTCTGGCATAGCTTTGCTGTCCTTGCATCGAAAGAGGGACAGCAAGGGACAAGCCCACAGTTCTTCCCAGTGCAGTGATAGAGCACGTTGCTCCTCTGATCATGGATATTTCCTGTTTGCCCCTCTGTAATAAAGCTCTCAAAGCCCCAGGCTCGACCTGGTTACACACCTGCTCTCTATTCCCACTCCATCCTGCTGTACTCCCCTCTACAAAAGACCTAATACAAATTAAAGGTCACAGAAAGGCAGGGCAGTGTGCCTTTTGTAAATAAATTGAGCTCAAGAGCAGCCCATTAGGAAGGGGATGTTTATTCAAAGTCCCACCATGAGAACAGAGCTGAGCCTCTCGAAAATAGCATTTGTTTTTGCCTTTTAAATTTGCCCCTGAGAGAGCAGAGGAGCCTCGTGCTAGAAGGAGAGATTTTCAGTGTGTCCTGTGACTACCAAGCACCTGCCTTTAGCTTTAGAGGAGCAGCCCCACCTCATTCACCGAGCTCCAAATCCTGGCACTAATGAAGTCATTCACCACAATTTGGGCCTTTGGGGATCAAGCAGGCATTTTCAGGAGGTCATAAGGAAAATGCTCATTTTTATGGCAGAGCACCAGCAGTTTGCAAGCAGCAGCCCCTACAATGGGGCTATTTAAGTGTTGCACAAGTGCTGTGGGAGCTGTGTTGGATGCTGCAGGCTCAGGCAGTGCTGTCTCCATAGCAGCAGCACCCGAGGGTGGGGTGGAGGCTGAAAACCAGCCTTGCTTTTCTAAAGCACTGACTTTCGGGTGGTGGTAAGAGGGTAAAGAATTCTCACTTTCTGTGTATGAATATCATAATAATCCCCATGTGAACCCCAGCTGTTAGGGCTCACTGCAGAGATGCAGGGGCACTTCTGACCCTCAGAGCAAGGGTGTCTCGAGTTCAGCACCATGCAAGGTGAAATGTCCATTCCCACAGGTCAGAGGCAGAAGCAGAGGTGTTTTTTGGGGGAGACCTTAGGAAGGGCCAGCCTGAAGCTTTTGTTCTGTGATTGGAACACAAGAGAGAAGGGAGATGAAACACACTCCCAGAAGCAGGTAGGCAGTGCTTATGTGAGGTGGGAAGACCAAACTATTGCAATTCACGTTCTTAGCTCTTCATTACTCCCCAGAACCATCAGAAACACTGTTTTTACAGTCAGTATTACCAGGGGAATGTGCAGCACTCCCCCTTTCAGCAATCCAGGCAGGTTTAGAGCCCTGAACACAGCACACCAGCACTGCTGTGCCAGTCAAGGGCTCCCTGGGTAGTTTACATAAACATACATGTCACACGAGGCCAGGAAGGGGCTGGGGAGCAGAAGTGATTTGAGAAAGTCCCTGTAAGCCAAAGTGCCCGTAAAACAAGAGACCACTGGGCCATGGTGGCCCACGAGGTGCTGTAAGGGGAGACAGGAGCGAGCAGCGAGTGAGAGAGCCAG
>NW_020957084.1:47462-52138 GCF_003031625.1 Empidonax traillii | reverse complement strand
AACCATCTACCCACCCTACAAACCATCTACCCACCCTACAAGCCACTTACCCACCCTACAAACCATTTACCCATCCTACAAGCCATTGACCCATCCTACAAACCATCTACCCATCCTACAAGCCATTTACCCATCCTACAAACCATTTACCCGTCCTACAAACCATTTACCCATCCTACAAACCATTTACCCACCCTACAAACCATTTACCCATCCTACAAACCACTTACCCATCCTACAAACCATCTACCCACCCTACAAACCATCTACCCATCCTCCTCACCTGCACTTCTGGTCTGTGTGTCTCCCAGGAGCCAACAAGAAGCAGCAGCCAAGAAGTTCTTCTGATGTCCCTCCCGAGCGCGCCGGAGAGCCCCGCCCTCGCGGTGTCGATGAGGGGAATCGCAGCGCCCGTCGATTGTCGATTGTAAATTGTCAATTATCGGAGTTGCTGACGGCCGGAGCTCCGATGTTTTGGGGAGGGGGAGGGGGTGGGAAACTGGCTCTGTGTCCTCAGGCAGCTTCCTCCTCCCTCCAGCCTCTGCTTGTTGTTGTTTTGGAGGAGGAGGAGGTTGCGGATTGTCGGTCGATTGCTCGCGGGTGGATGATTCGGGGCAGAAAATTAAAAAGAACACAAAAAATAAGGGAAGGGGAAAAGAAGGCAAACCCCCCTCCTATTTATCTCCCCCAAAAATTTATTATTTACCAATTTTTCCCATTTCAACGGATGAGAAGATTCGTGTCGATTAATTCCAACTTTGTAAATTGGGGGGTAAATTGATTTCTCCTCTCTGAGTTGCCAATCCAGCTGTCATTTTTATTTCTCGTTTTAATTTGTAATTTATGATCTATGCAATGCCTATTTTTTTTTGGGGGGGGGGTGGGTTGTGCCACCTGCACGTCAATTGACACGACAGGGGTGGAGCTTCACTGGTAAATTGGTAAATTGGTAAATTGGAGAAGGTTTGGGCCGTGCTGATTGGAGCAACTGCTGCCTCAGGCTGGTCTGAAGGTGAATAAGAGATAAAAAACCCTTCAGGATCAAAGCCCACAGTTCGTCCCTCGGGGTTCTTTCCACACCAGCAACAATTTCTGAACAATCTACAGGTGCCTTGAGCCCTTCCAACCCCTCACCCTCCCCCGCTCAACCCACTTCCTGAGTGGGAAACGTGGCTGGTTGTTGATCCAGGATGTCCCAGCCGGGAGGAGAAGGCAGCTGGGACTCACCTGGCGGGGGGACAGGTGGAACCAGCAGGTGTAAATTACAGATGAGGAGCGGCTGATGATTCTGAGACGATCTACGCCGCTCGGGGCGGATCGAACGCAACTGGATCTCTTCCCAAAAAATGCCCACCAACAAGCAGGGGGGTTGGGAATCGCCCCGTTTGTTGTCGCCCCCGCCGTGGTTTGTAAATTGTCGTTCAATTTACCGGGGTTGGTTTTTACTCTCCGTTCCACCAGCTGATGTTTCCACCCCTCTGTCTCCTGCCTGGTGTCAGCTGACCCTCGAGGAGTTCGGATAGGACCTTATTTGAATAAAGATGCATATTTTTAGTAAGTTTTGTTGTTGTTGTTGTTTTTATGATTCTTTAATTTCCATTTTTTTTTCCCCCCAGGACAAGAAATTTCTTCTTTAATCGCCAACAATCAGTAAAACCCAGCCCACATTTTTTACCTTTTTTTTTTTGGGGTTGGTTGGGTTGGGTTTTTAATAGCCTGCTTTAATTAGTAAGGCTGTAAGTGGTAGATTAAAGCCTTCAAACCATCTATCTGCAAATCCATCGCCCGCTTCTCAGGGACTGATGGAAGTGCCGATAAATTAATCAATAATTAACCCTGTTTGGGGGAAATTATTCCACGTCCTTTTTACTCGCTGGGGTGAAACTCTGAGGGGTAAAAATTATCAGACTGGGGATGAAATTAATAAAATAAATCAGCTTAAATACAGAATAAAGACAGAACTATCGACACCCAGCGTGTCGATTTCCCCCTGGAATTTGGACCGCTGATCTGCTCTCCCTGTTTGGAGGCTGCTGATGTCACGTTCATTGCAGGCTGTGATCGATTTCTGGTTGTAAAATTAGCAAAATAAGCTGTTTATCAATAGCCAAAGAAATGTATCAGCCTGCTGATTTGTGTCGGTGGGGGGAGGAATAATCAGAACCATCTGCCCGCAGATATTAAGGGAGCTGACTCTTTAATCCAGATTATGGCCGGTGGCATTTACCGCTCTTCCCTCCCGACTGACACTCCTTCCTCCCTTCTCCTCTCCGTTTGGAGTCGATTGAGGGGGGGAGATTAAAAAATGGCCTTTCTGATGAAAAGCATGCTGAGCAACCAGGTGAAGAATTTGGGGCTGGGGGGAGGAGGAGATGAAAGCAAAGAAGATTCCGCTCCTTCCGACCCGGCGGCGGCCGCGGGGATGACCCGCGAGGAGTACGAGGAGTATCAGAAGCAGATGGTGGAGGAGAAGTGAGTACCGACTGATCTTTGGGGCGATTGATTGAAAATCACCTCCAAAATTCAGCCCTTCCCCTGGTTTTGCTTTTAATTTAATTTATTTGAAATCGGTGCTAAAAAAACGGGTGGAAATAACAACGATGGAGGCGGTAAATTGCGGTAAATTGTTCTTTCCTTTCCGCTGCTTCATCAGCAGGAATTGTCACCCCGAGGAGGAAATTCCCCCAAAACCATGAAATAATTCTCCGAAATATTCCAAAATTCCCCAAAATATCTGAACTGATTCTCCAAAAGGCAGCTGATTCCTCCTCCTGCCAACTCCAGAGACGGTCGATAATTTACGTTTCTTTCTCTGCATTTACCGTGCTGGGGGATAAAAAAGCCAGGCTGATGATGAGCCGTGAGATGGGTTGGGGATGTGTCTCCAGGGCAGGGTTTCGATGCGGTCATTTCACCTTGCAATCAGCAAAAGGAAGGAGAATTAATCGCCCATCAGCTGGGGGTGGAAATTTAATCGTTGCTGTTTGAAACATAAAAAGGGAAATAACTGGCGGGACTTGCAGGAGTTGGGACGAGGTGCGATTATAAATAAAACAAGCTGCTTGTTAAAGCTGGGATTCATCAGCTCCCCCGCCGGTCAATTGCATAATGGTTGTGTAAATGGAAATCCCTCCCCGTAAGATGATTAGAGGTTAATGACCGATGGAACTGGAGGTGGCCAGCTCTGTTTTTAGCCATCAGTCGTCAACCTTCTGAAGGAAGGGGTGTCGATTGTCATTTTTGGGAGCAGAGGAAAAGTCACTTTGGGGTGGCTTGTGAATGGTTCTGATGGGACTAATTTACCCGAGATCGATTTTCCAGCAGAACTCCCAGGAAAATGTTACTGAGAGGGGGGGAAATTAATTGCAGGCAGAGGTGGAAAGGGGAACGTTATCCCAAATCTTTCCTTGCAAATCGATCCCCGATTCAATCGACAATTTACGAGCGATTCCAAAATCCATTGTTTGGGGAATTGGCCGCTTTCAGTTTCTCTCAGTGGCCCCTCCTGATTTTATCCTGACCCAGGAAGACCCCCCTGCCCTTCCTGGTGGTGTCAGCACCCCGAGTGTCACATTTCCGGAAGGAATAAATGCAATTTTCCCACCCTGCTGATGGAAACCGTTCGTTCTTACAATCGACTGTAAACTGCAGGCTGAGAATTCCTTAATTTACAGGGCTGGAGGGCGATTTATTGCTCTTTTTGGGCCTTATTTTTTGGGCAAACCCTGGGGGAACAGATGAGTGTCGATGAGTGTCGATAAGTGTCGATGAGTGTCGATAAGTGTCGATAAGTGTCGATGAGTGTCGATGAGTGTCGATAAGTGTCGATAAGTGTCGATGAGTGTCGATGAGTGTCGATGCGGTTTGCAGGATGGAAAGAGACGCGGCCTTCGCCCAGAAGAAAGCAGAGCGGGCCTGCCTGAGGGTTCACCTGCGAGAGAAGTACCGGCTGCCCAAGGTGAGGCGCTTCCCCACCCGCCGACAATTTACCGACCCATCGACGCGGCGAAAAAAATCAATTTACGTCGATTTACCCAAAAAAAACCCCACGTGGGGCTCGACCCAAGCGGGGGGTTTAGACTCTCTGTCCCCTCCCGGCGCCTCAGGTGACAGCTGAAACGGGGTAAATTGCATTCCCACCCGCCCTCCACTCGAGGGGGGGTGGAGGTTTAATTACAGGAAGATTAATTACGCCCCCAAAATAAATAAATAAATAAATAAATAAATAATTAAGCTCGAGATTTGCAAGCGGTTGATTGGATTGCCGGGGCCTTAAAGCTCTAAACAGCGGCATTTGAATTAGCGGGGCCCCGGGGGTAAATTATCGACGGGTCGTTTCGGAGGCGGGACGTGGGTTTTCCATCGTCCCCGTCGATGATTTCCACGTCCGGGAGGGGCCTGCTGGGAGGTTTTTCAGTGCTCAGCTCTCACCTGAACATCAGCAGGAGTTTCAGGGCACCTGGAGAGGGTTTATTTCGCAGCTTGAGGTGGCTCCAAAGTTGACTATTTACAGGCATCAATCAGCAGCGCCCACTGTAAATGAAAGCCCGAAATTCACGGTTAACTCAGGAATAAGCAGGGTAAAAACCTGAAGCTCTCTGGGGGCAGATTGAGAGGAGAAAGTAGCCCCTTAATGAACCTAATCCTATTAGGGGAGTTGTCAACTCCCATTCGTC
>NW_020957084.1:39781-46342 GCF_003031625.1 Empidonax traillii | reverse complement strand
TCTTTCAGAGCGAGCTGGACGAGAACCAGATCCAGATGGCGGGAGATGACGTGGGCTTGCCCGAAGATCTGCAGAAGATGGTGGCGCAGGACCAGGAGGAGGAGGAGGACAAGGATTCCATCCTGGGCCAGCTGCAGAACATCCAGAACATGGACATGGACGCCATCAAAGAGAAGGCCCAGGCCACTTTCACTGAGATGAAACAAGCGGCCGAGCAGAAGTGTTCCGTGATGTAGGAGGTGACGTCATCACTCCAGTGACGTCACCGCCAGGACCGCGGGAGGGAGGGGGAGGGCGCTTAGCTCTAGAACATTCCACTTACACATAGGGAAAAGGGAGGAGAGAAAGACTCCAAACCCCCCCGAGGGGGGAGGGGCGGACAATTTACGGCTCCTAAAATTCTTGACGTAAATCAAAAATAGATTAAAAAAAAAAAAGCGATTAGGGGAGGGGGGAAAAAAAAAATGTGCCTTTTTTTCCTTGCTATTAAAATCGGGGGGGAAGTTTAGTGACGTGGTAATTGCTGTGCGTCGGGTAGAGGTGAATTTTAATAGCGCTGTCGGAAATAAATGCTGATGTTTCTTATAAAAATGGTGTCGCCGTCTCCCCCTCCCCCGAGCAGAAACGGTAATTTGAATTTAAGGATCAAACTTTTCATCAGCCTTTCCGCTTTTGGGAACGCCCGAACCGTGGCTGGGACGTCCTGACAAAGTTATCAGAGGGGGAGGTGGCTCTGGTGCCGATTAATCGGTTGGGTCACGTGGGAGCCCCTACCTGTGGATTTGGGGAGGTTCTTAGAGCGTTAAGAGGATCGCTGGAGCTCGAGGCTCGGTCATCCCATCAAAGATAAACGTCCGCAGGGCCCACTCGGCAGCAATCGGAATTCAATTAGGCTAATTGGAAAACACAAGAAGGCAAGAAGGGATTGCGTTAATTCTGGCGTGGAGCTGGGACCAACCTCCCTCCCTCCCTCCCTCTGGAGCTGCCACCGCAGCAATTTACAGCATTTATTTACACCCCCTGTCAGGGCTTGGGGAAAAACTCCACCGGCTCTCCCGGGGCAAAGAAAAATCAGCAGGTTGGAAAAAAAAAAAAAAGCAGCAAGGCATCGACAGCGCCTTCCTCGGGGCTTTCAGGGGATGAAGATTTCTGGTGTTTTGTGTAAATCACCCCCCACCCAGCCGCGAAGGAGAAATTAGGGACATTGCCCAGGCCATTCAGCCGCGTGAATGGAGTGCTGGGGAAACACACATGTAGATTACGGCGGCACAATGGCCCCCGACTGATTGCTTTGAGTACCCTCCGCTGCCCCCACAATGGCACCCACTCGCGCTTTTTTTTCTGTCGGCCACAAAAGCCACGCTAACCTTTGCTTGTCTCTCTCTCCCTCCCTAAAAAAGGAGGGCTTGACGAGTTCTTTCGGGTGCCAGAGTGAAAAAAATTGATCGACAGAGGAAAGCAGCAACAAATACGGAGGTGGGAGAGGGGTTTTTCTGGTTAGTGGCGCGTCCGCATCTTCCCCCAAACCAAGTCCAAAGCGATGCGCCCCCCCAGCCCCACTCGCGGTTCTGATCCACGCCAGCATCTCGGGAAGTTTCCTCACAAAAGCGAGGGAAGTCTTAAAGGCCGAGCCCTCCTCCTTTCACCCCTCGGCGTGGAAATTCAAGAATCCCGCGGGGCACCTGCTAATTTACCCCCCCAATTCAATCACCCCCCCCCGAGCCAGCCCGGATCCTCCCGCGGGGCACCATCCGATCCATCATCATCATCATCATCATCATCATCCGGCAGGGATTGATTTGCGCGCCGGAGCCGTCGGGTAAAAAAAAAACCAGAGAAACGATCCCAGAGCCGCTCCCAACGAGGGGACCGCCGGGCTCCCTCTCTTGCCCGCTGAGTCAAGGCTGGCTTTCCCCGCAGAGCCCTGCCCTGCCCTGATTGCCCCTCCCGGATGGCATCGACCGGCTCCGGCCGGGGCGGGGCGGGGGCTCGAGGGGGATGCCCTGCCCTGCCTCTCCCCCTCCTCCTCCTCCTCCTCCTCCTCCTCCTCCTCGCCTTCTTGCTCGTGTCCCACCGCCCCCCGGCACTCCTCCCCCGCCCCGAGGAGGCCAAAGCCGCCCGGGAGGCTCCGTGCCAGAGCTGCCCGCGCCGGGGCCCCGGGCCGGCCGCCTCATGCACCCTCCCGGCGCCCCGCTCGCCATGGCCGAGGGCGCCTTCTCGCCCCCCGGCGCAGGGGGCAACCCGTCGAGGCTGCACAGCATCGAGGCCATCCTGGGCTTCCCCAAGGACGACGGGTTGTTGGGAGCTTTCCCGCCCGACGGCGCGGCCAAGGAGGCGGATCGGAGGGGGCCGCGGCATTGCCTGCCCAAGGTGCCCGCGGAGCCGCCGCCGCCGCCGGCAGAGCCGCGGGGCCGAGCCGAGCGCTTCCAAGGTGAGCGCCCCGAGGGGGGGGGGAAAGGGAAGGGTCGGGTTGGGGAAAGGCCCCTCGCGTTCAGATCCCGCGGGGGACCCGCGGGTTTTCCCCCCCCCCCCCCCCCCCCCCCCCCCCCACTCCTAGAGCCGTTCTGCCCCGGCAGCGCCAGCCCCGAGCTGCCCGCCGGCAGCAGCGGCGAGGGCAAAGCGTCGGACGAGGAGCAGCAGCCCAAGAAGAAACACCGGCGCAACCGCACCACCTTCACCACCTACCAGCTCCACGAGCTGGAGCGCGCCTTCGAGAAGTCCCACTACCCCGACGTGTACAGCCGCGAGGAGCTGGCCATGAAGGTCAACCTGCCCGAGGTCCGCGTCCAGGTAACGCCCGATCCCCCCCCCGCCGTCGGGGAGTCACCCGTGGGTGGCCCGGTGCGTGGATCCCGCCGGGTCTCGGGGTGTGTCCCAAGCCGGGGATGCCGCGAGTGGGGTGGCGGAGGGTGGACGGGTTCTGCCGCGGGGAACCCCCCGACCCCCTTTGTGCCCGGGCTCTGTCTCATCGCCGCCCCCTCCCCGGGGCTCCACTGCCGCGGCTGTGCTTGCAGGTGTGGTTTCAGAACCGCCGGGCCAAGTGGAGGCGGCAGGAGAAGCTGGAGGTGACCTCCATGAAGCTGCAGGACTCGCCCATCCTCTCCTTCAACCGCTCGCCTCAGGCGACGCCCATGGGCGCCCTGAGCACCAACCTGCCCTTGGAGACGTGGCTGAGCCCACCCGTGCCCGGCGGCACGGCCTTGCAGAGCCTGCCCGGCTTCGTGGGCTCGCCGGCCGGCGGCAGCTTCACCCCGCCGCCGCCGCCGCCCTCGTTCCTGAACTCTCCGGCCGTCACCCTGCAGCCCCTGGGGGCCATGGGGCCACCTCCGCCTCCGCCGCCTCCACCGCCGCCTTACCAGTGCGGGGCCACCTTTGTGGACAAGTTCCCCTTGGACGAGGCCGACCCGCGCAACACCAGCATCGCCGCCCTGCGCCTCAAGGCCAAGGAGCACATCCAGTCCATCGGCAAGCCCTGGCAGACCATCTGAACTGCCCCACCCGCAGGGGGGGAAAGGCTCCGCCCGGCCCGGGACGATCGAGCGATCGAGGGGACCCACGGGAGGGCTCGTCCCTTTTGCCTTTCCATTCTCCCCATCCCCATCCCCTCCGCCTCGCGCCTTGACTCGCTTTGTATTTTGTGGCTCCCTTGGAAAATTCCCTTTTTTTTCCCCCCCCCCGAAGAGTTGGGGGGGGGGGCCCGATCCTAGCTTAGGAAAAAAAAACCAAAAAAAAACCCCAAAAAAAAAGATCTCTTTTGTTGTGTCTCCTCTCGGCGATAAAAGCTGCAGTAGCAGGGGCAAAGAGCTGTGTGGGGTGCCCAGGTGTCCCATCACACCCGGGGAGGGGGTTCTGCTTTTTTTTTTTTCCCCCCCACATCTGCAGTGGGAGGATGTGGAAGGGTGGGAGATGCCCGGCTGGGGATTCTTCGCTCCCTCCTCCTCCTCCTCCTCCAGCGGCAGGACAGGAGGGGTCAGATGAGGGTCCCCAGTGGGTCTCAGCCTCAACCCTAAATTCTGCCCGCCCTGCCTGCCCAGCGAGGCTGGCACGGCCGTGCCCGCTCCCCCCTGCCCGCCCAAACCCCAACTGCAGCATCTTTTATTTTCCATCATCTCCGTTACGGCCTCTAATGGGGCCGAGACGCCGTAAATGAAAACACCCCCTGCCCCTCCACCTCTACACACTCGGGAGGTTGTGGCAATTAACGTTTCTCATTAGGGAAGGGAGAGAAAGATGCACAAGTGCCCTCATTGTGTTCGGGGGGGATGGGGGGGGACGATTCAATGCGGACTTGGGAGCCCTCTCCTTTCCCCATTTCCCACTCGTCGTGGCCAGACAAAGGGCCCGGCGTCTAATTATATTTTGCCAATCTGCGCCGATCTTTGAAGGCTCCCGTCAGCACCGGGGATGTCAACTTTGGTCAGCTTCGCTTCGGGGAGCTTTTTAACCTCCGGCAGCAGTTTTCGAAACATCCCTTCTCCCCAAGCAGCCCCCCACTTCATTGTCCGCGGGGCTGCTTTTAAAGATCGTAATGGGCATCTCTTGTTTTTTTTTTTTCCAAATGCCTTTTTCTCTCTCTCTCTCTCTCCCCCAGCTTGTTGCGTCGGGTTTTAGGTCTTTTAGGTCTTTCCCACATTTTGACACCGCTGCCCTTCCTTTTTTTCCCCTCCCCTGTTGCTTCCAGTTTTCCTGTAAAACCATCGGAAAGACCCCCCCCCACCCGACTTCCTCATCGGCTGTCAGCACCCTGTGCCGTCAAGGAAAGCTCCGAGTTTCTGGCTAAAAAAATAAATATTTTACCAGCTGGACACGAGCGCAAACTCCCAGCTTTCTGGTTTTTTCCCCCACCACCACTTTCCTTTAAATTGTCCCTTTCCGTTTTTAAAAAGCTCGTTTGTTCGTTTGGTTGGAAATGTCTTCTCCCTCCTTAATTGGGTGCTGAGTCTAATAATCCTGCCGCGGCTTGTTAACTGTACAATGGCAGTCAGAGTTAATGACCCATTAGTGATTAATTCCTTAAACAGCATCTAATTGCTCCCTGTAAAACCCTTTTCTTAAAACTGGATTAAATCATCTAGATCCTTAACCACTTCTTTGCTCTGACTTTGCTAAGGCTCTTAGCTGTGGCCTTCGCCCAGTGGTCTGCTTCTCCTTTTGCTTAAACTGCGTTAACAAGGCAGGATTTTTAGTGTTTATGCTCGAATAACGTCGATAAAAAAATGCCAGCGAGTGGATAATTGTGAGGGAAACACCGTGGTGGAACTTGGTCTCGGCATCACCATTTCTCAGCAGCAAGCGTGTTCTGATCTCCCTTCCCATCCTGGTGGAAAATTCGGTCGGTAATCAAAAAAATTAGCAAAAAGATACCTTGTTTAAGCCAAGTTTGGAGAGATGTGAGACTCAGCGCCGTGGTTTTGCAGTGTCTGTCCCGGGATGGGTCAGGAGCAGCAGGCTGGCTGTGTAAATGCTTCGCCGCCATCCCCTGGGAGATGAAAACACACAGAGCTCAGATTTCTGCCCTGAGCTGCTGCGCTTGAGGGCAACACTCTTCCCTTCTGCTGAGGACGTGGCAGTGCAGGGGACAGACAACTTTCTCTGCTCCAATCAATATCGTGTCTCCCCTCAGCGTGTTCTGCTAAAGCACGCTGTGAAAATTGCTGACATCTGGCACTCATCCCTCTGTCAGGTGACGTTTCTGCCCCGCTAAGGTTGGGATTGTAGAGCCCGGGGGGCTCAGGGGAGAGGCTGAGGGATGGCAAACCCCGGGGCTCCCCTGTCCCCTCAGTCCCCTCAGGCCGAGGGTCCTCTGTCCTTTCATCCCTCAGGCCGAGGGTCCTCTGTCCTTTCATCCCTCAGGCCGGGGGTTTCCTGTCCCCTCAGTCCCCTCAGACCGGGTGTCCCCTCAGGGCCGGGGCTCCCCTATCCCCTCACGCCATCACGGCCAGGGCTCCCCTGTCACCTCCGTCCCCTCACGGCCGAGATTCCCTTGTCCCCTCGGTCCCCTCAGGCCGGGTGTCCCCTCTCCCCTCAGTCCCCTCACAGCCAGGGCTCCCCTCACCGCCTGAGGTCTCCTGTCCCCTCAGTCCCCTCAGGCCGGGGTCCCTTATCCCCTCAGGCCCCTCAGGCCGAGCTCCCCTGTCCCCTCAGTCCCCTCAGGCCGAGCTCCCCTGTCCCCTCAGTCCCCTCAGGCCGAGCTCCCCTCTACCCTCGGTCCCCTCACGGCCTGAGTTCCCCTGTCCCCTCGGTCCCCTCACGGCTGAGATTCCCTTGTCCCCTCGGTCCCCTCAGGCTGGGGGTCTCCTGTCCCCCCCCTCCCCTCACGACCAGGGCTCCCCTATCCCCTCAACTCTCAGGCCGCAGGTCCCCTGTCCCCTCAGGTCAGGGGTCCCCTGTCCCCTCGGTCCCCTCATGGCCGAGATTCCCTTTTCCCCTCAGTCCCCTCAGGGCCGGGGCTCCCCTCACGACCAGGGCTCCCCTGTCCCCTCACCTCTCAGGCCGCGGGTCCCCTGTCCCCTCAGTCCCCTCCCAACCGGGGCTCCCTCACAGCCGGGGCTCCCCTCAGGG
>NW_020957084.1:32001-36451 GCF_003031625.1 Empidonax traillii | reverse complement strand
CCCCCCCGCGCCGCCAGCAGCGCCAGCAGCAGCGCCAGCAGCAGCTGCCCCGTCATCCTGCCCCGCCGCCGGTGATGCTGATGGTGCTGCCGATGGTGCTGATGGTGCTGCTGATGCTGCCGGGGCCGCCCCCCCATTTATAGGCAGCGATGCTCCCGTCACGGGGTGAGGGGGGGGTGGGGGGCGAGGCGGGGTTTTTTTTTGGGGGGGGGGGGGGACCCTCGGTTGGAGCGCGAAGCATCTTCTTGTCCCTCACAGGACCGTAAATTGCTTGTGGGGTTGAGGAGTGAAGTTCGCAGCGCCGGTTGTGGAGGGGGGAAATGATTTCCATCGCGGAGGACGGGTGGATCAGGGGAGGGGAGGGTGAATCCCTCTAAAAGCGGAACAATTTACACACACACGGGGCCCGTCAGTGGTTCCACCGGAGGGAAGGTGGGTGAGTAGTGACGGGATTTCGAGTCCTGCTTGTCCCTCAGGGACAGGGCGCAGTCACGGGGCGCCGGTGCAGATCAGAGGATGATTTTGCTGCGCCCGTGGATGTGAATTCACATTAATTTACCAGCAAACTCCGGTACGATCCGGTACAATCGCGCGTCCTCTTGCAGGAGCTAATCTGCTCCCCTTGTTTAGGCACAATTTATCGCCTCTTCTTTTTACTGATTAACGCGATTCAGCCCTTTATTTGGGTTATTAATTATGCATTCCTGCCTCATTTACAACGCCCGAATCGCGAGTGCAGCCCCAGACACGAGCTCTGTGCTGAGTGACAGCTGATCTACCGGAAATTCTAATTTTTTGGGGGGGCAAGGAAATCCAAAACTTCAGGAAAACTAAAACCCAACCCCAACCTGAAGCAGCATTTCTTTATTTACAAGGATTAAAAAAAAAAAAAAAAGGTAATATGGATTTATTATGATTATTTTGATTCATCTCTTGAGAAAAATAGTAATTTGATGACGTAAATAGTGGTCTGGGTGGTTTTGCTCCACATTACCACTCGAATTTTCCTGCCTTTAGATTTTAGTTAGGCGATAAATCACTAAAAGTCCCACCCTTCTATCAGCGCAGCCGATCACCGGGGGGAAATGAAAAGGCGAGGAAAATTAAACTGATTAAAACGGGAGGGGCCTTTCATCGTGGCCTTTCGTAGGCGCAGAACAAACACGGAGCACATCAGCGAGGCAATAACGGGGCCCGAGCGCCCGGGGATGCTCGGTAAATGTCGTAGATTAATCCGCAAACCCCACCCCAAAAATCCGCTCCCCCCGGGGCAGCAGATGGAAATTTCTCAGAGAGGAGCTCCACGACTTGAATAATGTGGAATAAATGAACATTAAAGGTGTTTGTGCTGCGTTTTTGGGGCGGTGGGAGTTGATCATCGACCCTTCAACCAGCCCATTTTTTGGGGGGGTTGAACGACTTGAGGATTCAAAGGGGAAGCGCCGATGGGACAATTTACAGGTCCTGCCAAAAATGGGCTGCCCCCCCAAATTGACAGGGCGTTGTCCCACTAACCTCTCCTCACCTGGGATGACGTCACTTCCAGGGAAATGGAATGAAAGGTCCCTCCTTTTGATTTCTGCCCAATTTACGCCAAATAAAGCCTTTTTTTTTTTTTTTGATAATGAAACCCACTTGGCAGGACACAAAAGAGGTAAATGCCACTCGAGCAAAAGTCAGCTGGGAGCTGCCACAACAAAAAGGGGGATAATCAGAGCGGTTTTATCGACGGGAGGAGAAACAAAACTCCAGAGGGGGGAAAAAAAAAAAGACCCCACGCTGGTTTTTGATTGTTTTTTTTTCACCAGCTCCCAAAACAAAGCCAGGCAGGACAACAGAAGGGGAAAAAACGATGGAATTGCCCCCCAAAAAAACCCAGTGGATCTGGAAATGAAAAACCAATTTTCTGCCTCATGGGAGGGAATAATAAATCCTGCAAAGTGGCACAGGAGGGATGATTTACCCTCCCTGTCGATGCCATTCACTCGCTATTAAAGCCCCATAAAAGCTTTTTTTGTTGTTGTTGTTGTTTATTTAACCCCCAGAAGCACAACAACAAAAAAAAAAGGTGTAAATTAATCGTGGCCTGAATTAACCCACAGCCAACAGCTCCACTCCTCACCCCCTCTTTATTTATTCAGCACAAACAAACCCATCCCAAACGTGAGGGTGAAGTGTTTTTTAACCCCCCGCAGGTGGAATTTTGGTGAGAAAAGCTGGTTTTTGTTTTTAGGACTCCCGTTTCAGCAGCACGTAGGCCCCCATCACCGCCAGCAGGGCGTACTGCAAGAGAGCAGAGGACGCAGTCATTTACACTTTCCCTTCCCAGGAAAGCACCAGCTCTTCCCTCTAACCCCAACCCAGATATATTCATTTTCTGCTTTTCCTAATCAACCTTCAATTTACACGCCTTAAATTGACACACCTTAAATTGAAATACCTTAAATTTACCTACCTTAAATTTACACACCTTAAATTGATATACGTTCAATTTACACACCTTAAATTTTACACACCTTCAATTTACACACCTCAAATTCAGACACCTTCAATTTACACACCAATTTACACACCTTCAATTTACACACCTTAAATTTGACACACCTTAAATTGACACCCCTTCAATTGACCTACCTTAAATTTACACACCTTCAATTTACAAACTTTCAATTTACACACCTTAAATTTTACGCACCTTCAATTTACATACCTTCAATTTACACAGCTCAAATTTAGACACCTTCAATTTACACACCAATTTACACACCTTCAATTTACACACCTTGAATTTTACATACTTTTAATTTACACGCCTTAAACTTTACATATATTCAATTTACACACCTTAAATTGATATACCTTAAATTTTATACACCTTAAATTTTACATACCTTCAATTTACACACCTTAAACTTTACGTATCTTCAATTTACATACCTTAAATTTACACACCTTCAATTTTACACACCTTAAATTGGCATACCTTAAATTTTACATCCGTTCAATTTACACACCTTCAATTTTACGCACCTTTAATTTACACCCCTTCAATCGACCTACCTTAAATTTGGGGTAGTCGTTCATGATTATGGTCACCATCCCCACGTAGGGCAAAAACCTGGAAGGAGTAGAGCACCCCCAAAATCAGATATTCCAGGGAAATGTTTCGGTGCAGATCCATCACTGACACTTGGCACTAATTCATCCCTGACCAGGAAATTAAATTCCTTCATTTTCCTCAGGTAAAACTTGTTTTTAAAAAAAAAATCTGAGGAAACTTTTGCTCAAGTTTAATAAGGGGACAAGTTTAATAAAGAACTTTTCCAATCTGTTTTTTTTGTTTGTTTGTTTGTTTTAAATTACCAATTCTTTTAAAAAGAAATTAAAAAAACTACCACGCCAGACAGATAGTTTTTTTTATCAACACCGCAACCCATCCAAGACCTAAAATTTTCTGTCTGGCTGATTACAAAGCCCATTTTGCACCACTCACCCTCTGGCTCTTCCAACCACATCTTTCTTCTCCAGCCAGTTCTGCCCTTCTTTGTACAACCCCCTGTCATCGACCTCGTTGTTGTCGCCCTTGGTCAGAAATTTGATGTTCCCATTTCCTCTGGAAGGGAAGGAGGGGACAAACTAAACACCATTTCCTTTCGAGAACCCTCCATTAACACCCACAAAGCACAGGGAGGATGGAAAGCGATAACAGTGTTTGCTTATTGCACCAGTTAAATCACCGACATCGGATATTTCATTGCTTTATCTATCAGCGGGTTTATTAACAAGAAACGGCTTTAAAACCCTCCCAGGCTGTCATTTGGTCTGGGGTGGGTGCGAGAGGGGTGGTGTCCACCCTGGCACATGTAAATTCGTCAATAAAAGCCCTGAATTAAAGTTATGAAGTTCACAATCTTTGTGATTTTTTCCTCGAGAAACGAGGAGTTTCACCAGCGATAAATCAGTAATAAACAGATAAACCAGCTAATCCTCTAAATGACACTCTAACCGAAAACCAGAGGGAGAATCTTTAGAAAGGAGGGAAAAAATAAAAAGGCCAAAGTGGCATTACTTCTCGTGCACTTTGATTACTCTGTGAACTATGGGAATGTCTCTGCCTTCCACCTTAAAAACAACGATTTCCCCCGCGCGGATCGGGTCGTGGTGGAAGTTGGTGAGGAACAGCAGGTCCCCCCGGTGGAAAGCTGGCTCCATGCTGCCACTGGGAACGACAAGAAAAAAATAAAACACTTTATTTATTTAGGGTAAATGAGAGAAGAATCGTGACATCAAAGACTATTTTTGTTCTTGCAGATAAAATTCAAAGCGAAATGCTGTTATTACCTGAGCACCACCACGATGGGGCTCTCGCTGCCCGTGACCACGATGAGCCCCTTCCAGATCATCAGGGCAGAGGACACGATCATGGCAAAGTTCAGCACCTGGTAATACA
>NW_020957084.1:26720-30052 GCF_003031625.1 Empidonax traillii | reverse complement strand
AGCACCGTGAGGGGACAGCACCGTGAGGGGACAGCTGAGGGGACAGCTGAGTGAGGGGACAGCTGAGTGAGGGGACAGCACCATGAGGGGACAGCTCCATGAGGGGACACCTCCGTGAGGGGACAGCACCGACAGCCTGATTTCCTGTGAATTAAACGAACCCAACCCAACGAGGTTCTCACCAAGTTCACAATCAGCCCCTGAGGACTGGGGATGAAAAAGAACCCAAGGGAACGCTGCTGAGACCAGAGGAAGGAAACAGTTCGTGGAGGACTGGAAAGGTGTTCCTGCAGTTTGTAAATTGATAAAGACTCTCTGTTGCCAAACAGTCTGTTGGCAAACAGTTGGACAAGAGGGACCAGGACTGAGTAAGAGAGGCAGAGCTGGCACTGGATGGCAGAGGAAGGTGTAATTCTCTCAGGAATGGACAGAAATGGCACGTGGATTTTGGAAAGCGAGCTCCAAGATCCTTCCCCTTCCCACCTGATTTACCTGCCAGTGACACCAGTATTCCTTTACTCGCTGCCCTGGAGTTGTTCTGAGTTGGCATTGTGCAGGTTAGTTCTCTCTAATATCCTTCAAATACTCCAGAGAGAGAAAAGTATTTGTCACAATCCCCTTTGAGCAGATGTAATTACTAAGGCACAAGGAAAACGCACGAGAGAGCAAACTCAAAGGTTCTCATTTCCTTTGTGTAGTTAAGATTTTAATTAAAAAAGATGGGGAGCAAAGTCACCCGTTCTGTAAGGGCGGGATCTGCCCGCTGAAACTTCTGATGGATTCTTAAAATTCCCCCCCACCCCAGTAGGTTTTCCACACCACATCCCTTAGATGTTTTGTTTTTGTTTTTGTTTTTTTTTTTTAAATAGAGGGTTTCACCTTTGTGTACAACAAATCTGCTAATTTGAATAAGAAAAAAAAAAAAAACACAGTAAAAAAATGATACCTGCACAACCGGGAAGTAACCATCACAAATCTGCTGATTAAAATAGATGACACCTCAGCTACCCACTGTAATTCCATTTCTCCCCTAGAAATCAAAAATAAAAAAGAGGCCAAATTCTCATCCCCCGTTGTGAATAACCGTACCTGAACCCCGGCATTCAGGGCAGGAACCCGCGGTCAATCAGCAGCGCGATCTGACACACGGACACCTTTGACGTTATCCTGTTTGTTGTAAACTTTTCCAGACTCTCCCGGGCTCGCCCCCCTCCTCTCCCCGAGCCGTGACCGCGCCGTGACCGCGCCGTGACCCCGCAGGTACCGCGTGGGAGGCACCGCGAGGGGACGCGGGGCGGGCAGGGAAATTTGGGAGTGGGCGGGGAAGTTTGCGCTGGCGAATTAAGGGATGTTGAGACCTGGTGGGATGGAAGCTGCTGGTGGGTTCTTTGTCCCCGCTCTTTTGTCCGAGGCACTCGATTCTCAGCCCACGGTGGCAGTTCGATTGTGACTGGTAGTTTGATTGTGTCTGATAGCCCAGGAAAACACCTGCGCCGCCCCATTTGTCACGGCGGGAAGGTGGGTTTTTCTTGTCTTCCTTCCCCCCACGTGCCGGGGGATCACCCACGCTTCCCTTTTGTCCTTTTCCCAGCTGCACGGTTTAGATTATTGAGGTTATGAAAGGTATTGCCAGACCCTCCCATCCCTCTGCACGCTTGAGATTTGCGCTGTAGATCATTACCAGCTCCTTTGCAAGCAGCCTGCGTGGAGAATATTGAATCACTCCGTGTTTTCCAAGAGATCCGTGGTGGGCACGTGGGGGTTCTGTCCTGTGTCCCCTCCTCTCCTGAGTTTTGTCACCCGCCCTGTGGGAGCTGGCAAGGACCCGTTTGCAAAGCCCTCTGGGCATGCTGGTGGTTTTAGGAGTCAACATTTTAAGCAGCGAGTGTCTGGAGGGGTAATCGGATTCCAGCTGAGCGGATTCGTTTCGGGGAAGGGTTTATTTGGAGCTGTGGCGGCGCCGGTTGCTGCTGATGGCCCCGCGTGCCCGTTGCCATCGTCGCCGTTTACAGCCCCCTGTAAATGATGGAATGATGGGAAATAGATGGAGCTGCAGCGAGGCTGCTGCCCAAATCGCGTTAGGGAAGGGCGCAGCGCTCGGCTTAGTTTAATATTATTATTTTAATATTATTTATTTTAAGATTATTTTAATAACGGTCCCATCATTGCGCCGAACTCGTTTCAGCGTGGAAATCTGGGGGGGGTCAGGGCAGAGAGCTGCAGTGCCTGCAGGTCATTTTCCAGCTGAATCCGGGGCGTTCCCAGGGCCTGGTTTGGTTTTGATTTGGAAATAACTTTCAAACCAGTCACCGCTGAGGAGCAAATCCAGGTTTTTTTTTGGAAGGGAGAGGGCAAGAAGCGGCTCTTTCTTTTGCACTCCATCTACAACCCGCTTCTGGCTGCAGAATCCACTCGGTACTCCTCTCCTCCTCGTTTCTCCTGCCCCTCCATTCCCCACCCTGGCCAGGGTAACCTTTTGGAGTTGCTAATCTGAAATCCAAACACCAAAGAGCTGCCCGCTGAGCCGCCCTAATATTTGAGGACGGTTCGGCAAGGAAAACCACGTTACCGTGCGGGTGCGCCGAGGGAGGGAATTATTTCTTAGCGGCAGGAAAAGGTCAGAAAGTAATTTACCCTTTGGAAGGTAAATAGGCTCGCCCTACTCGTTTCAAAGAACTGAGAAGGTGGAGGGCCCAGAGGATCCCTAATTTTTTTAATATATATATAAATAAGATAAAGAAGAGAATCTCACCCAAACCCTTTTCGGGGCGAAACGCTCCACATTTATTTACACGTGAAATGTGTGTCGGGTACAGTCGTCACCGGACGTTGTGTGGGTGTGGGTGTGGGTGTGGGTGTGTGTGTAGCAACATCTGACAGCAGCAAGACTTTGGAAGGTAAACCCCAAACAATCAGTCAATCAATCAGTCAATCACTACCTCTTCTCATGCACCTACCTATATATATATACACTTTTTTTTTTCTTTTTTTTTTCTTTTTTTAAAAAAAAAAAAAAGAGAAGTAGAAAAGCCTTTTTTTTCCCGGAGGGATTTAACGTACGAGGTTATAAAAGGCCAAAAAAAACCCAACTTAAAAAAACCAAAATAAAATAAAATAAAGACTCTCACAGAGAACTCGATCAGAAAAGGGACAGGATGGTACCTTTTGGGGGTTTGTTTTTTTTTTGGGGGGGGGGGTGGGGGAGACATTTGTGCAAGCGAAACCAGGGGCGCCAGGCGGGCGGTAAATGGCACCAGGCGGGCGGTAAATGGCTCTTTGTGGTGGAGCTCAAACCCCCCCCCACACCTGTCACACGCTCCCAGCCGGGCCTT
>NW_020957084.1:9487-26538 GCF_003031625.1 Empidonax traillii | reverse complement strand
CTCGATCAGAAAAGGGACAGGATGGTACCTTTTGGGGGTTTGTTTTTTTTTTGGGGGGGGGGGTGGGGGAGACATTTGTGCAAGCGAAACCAGGGGCGCCAGGCGGGCGGTAAATGGCACCAGGCGGGCGGTAAATGGCTCTTTGTGGTGGAGCTCAAACCCCCCCCCACACCTGTCACACGCTCCCAGCCGGGCCTTGGCTCCTTCACAGTCAGCACACCGAGCACCACAACGTTTGGCATCATCAGCAAACCCCCCACCCAGCTGGTGGGAAGCGGAGAGGAGAGAGAGGACGCGCGACGCAGCGCTTAATAAATTACGTGGTAAGAAAAAGGGGCATCGTCGCCACCAGAAACCCACGCCTCGAATTTACCGGCTGAGGGGGGGGAAACCCGTTTGGAACGATCTGAGCTTTGAGCACCAGCCCCTGATGAGCTTAAAAAAAACCCCCAAATGTCGCTTTATCACGCGTCATAGAGTTGTGCAATTATACTTTTTGGAAAAGTATAATTTGTTTTATTAATTAATTTTTTTTTACCACTCTAGGGGGGTCTGCACCCCGTTCTGGGGGGATTTACACCTGCAGTGGTACTTCTTCTTTTTACTAGATATATTTTGGTAAGAGAAGAGTTTTAAAAGCTTCCGTAGATATTTGGAAGCGCAAAAAGTTCTGAGAATTTAAAAATCGGAGCTCGCTTTGCTTTGCTTCCCTTCCCTCCTCCCCTGCAAGCGCTTCCATCAGCTCAAAAAACCAAAACGAAACAAAACAAAACAAAACAAAACAAAACAAAACAAAACAAAACAAAACAGCTTAAGAGGGGAACCTGCAGAGCTGCCCCAGCATTAACAGAAACAGAAAAGAACCAAAAAAATAAAGACCCAAACAAATTCCCCCCCCCCGTTAGATACCGGTACAAACACATAACAAAGAGTATCAAAAATTCCCCAGTTTGAAATATGTACAAACTCTTTGCCGACCCAAATACTGCGCCGCGACGGTCAGGGTTTATCGACGGGCGGGATATATCTCGCCAGGTTGTTACATCTCGAATTTTCCTCGCGGAATCCACTCGGTGCTTGGGATTTCCCCAGCCCCCTCCCCCTCTCACTTGTCGGCCGAGCTCATGCGCTTGGACTTGATGAAGGCCATGCCGTGCGTCCTCATGTGGGTGTTGAGGGCGGCCTCGGTCTCGAAAGTCTTGGCGCACACCTTGCAGCGCCGGTCGCCGGCGGCGCCGCCGCCGCCTCCGCCGCCGCCGCCGCCGGCGGCTCCCCCGCCCTGGCCGTCGGGTTTGTTGTCCCGCCGGTTCTCCTCCTCCTCCTCCTCGCCCGCCCCGTTCTGCTTGGCCGCCGGCTGCGGCTCCTTCAGCTTGTGCACGATGAAGAGGTGGCGGGACAGGGACACGTGGGAGGTGTAGCACAGCCCGCACTCGCGGCACTGGTAGGACGAGCCGTCGGATTTGTGGCGGGGGATGTGCTCGTGGAACTGCAGCAGGTTCTCGGTGGTGAAGCCGCACACGGCGCACTTGTGCACCTTGAAGACGTTGATCTTCAGCTTCTTTAAGGGCTGGGTGATGGCGCCTCGCGGGGGCCGGAACTCCAGGAGGGGCTCGTCCAGTTTCCGCTTGGGGCTGGGAACCTGGAAAGGGGATGTAAATTGATCATGGAATCATAGAATTAACTAGGTTGGAAAATCATCAAGTCCAACCCTTGATCCACCCCAGGGACGGTGAATCCACCCCACCTCTCTGGGCAGGCCATTCCAATGCCTGATCCCTCTCTCTGTAAACAACTTCTTCCCAATATCCAACCTAAACTTCCCCTGGCACAGCTTAAGCTTTGCCTTCTTGTCCTGCTGCTGATTGCCTGGGAGATGACACGACCCCCCACCTGGCTCCAACCTCCTGTCAGGGGGTTGTAGAGAGTGCTGAGGTCACCCCTGAGCCTCCTCTTCTCCCTCAGCCTCTCCTCACAGCGCTTGTGCTCGGTGGGGCATCCCATAAATGAGCAGCTCTTCTGATTACTGTCAGTGACTTGCAGACAGCAGCAGATTCTCTGATAAACCCACTGCTGAAAATGCCACCTTTAAGGCACCGAAATATACCCCCCCACACAAAAAAAATCACTCCCAGCGAAGGAATTCATCTGTAGATTATTACCTTCGTGTCTTCCTTCACCTCCCTCTCTTCCGCGTCGGCAGCCTCGGCCATCTCCTTCACGTCGGGGTCCTTGATGCCGTGCATCAGCTGGATGTGCTTCTCCAGCATCAGCCTCTTGGTGAAGGTACGCCTCGAATCGGGGCAGTGCCTGCACGCACACACACAAACACACAAACAGGTGGGTTTTTTTACAGATGAAACGACCGGTTGCGCATTTAAGAGATTGTAAATTCCCGGCTGTTCCATCCGCAGCAGCGGCTTTCCTGCGCTCGGGGCCAGGGTTTCAGAGCTCATCACACTTTAATTGAACTGCTCTGCCCTCCCTTCTCCAAGCAGATAAAAAAAGCTGATACTCACGAGCAGGTGTAGACCTTGCGGATGCCTTTGTGCTTGATGCGGTTGTGGCGGCACAAGCTGTGGGAGGAGCTGAAGGATTTGTCGCACTGGCGGCACGGGTGTTTCTTCATTTGCTTTAAAAATTAAAAAAAACATAAGAGGAATAGATTAGTTAGGGACCAGCTCGGATTTGGGATGACTTAATTAAACTTAGTTCCGGCAGGATGTGCAACAAGCAGTGGAACTGCTCGTTCCTGCTTACAAAACATCTGCCCTTTCCTAGAAACCCCCACAAAGATACAGAAAATGGGAATCTCTCTGTCTGTCTGTGTAGATAGTTCCCAATAATCTGGAAACTCAGGAATCAGGCCAGAGAGGATAAACCTCTCCTAGGAACACCTCTGCACGAGCCATCATCCTGCCATCAGCCAGGCATTTACAGCTCTCCAAACTTTCATTCTGGTCCTGCAAACTCGATTCTGGCTGAAAGTTTGAATCATTTCAGAGCCCTTTAGCCCCCACTGATCATTCCTTAAAAAAACCAGGCTAGAAATGAATCCCCTGATTGATCAGATCCATCTCCCACACCCAAACAAACCTCCAAGGGCGGAGATTTTCTCCAGCAGGAAATGGCCACCGAAAAAATTAAGCAGCTACAGAGAAACCCGTGAGATGATGATGATGATGATGATGATGATAATTCAGTATTCTTTACCTTGCCGTGCTCTTTCCTCATGTGGGAGATGTAAACATCCCTCTGTGTAAATAACCTGTCGCACTCCCAACACGTCCAGCCGGGGCTGGCCACTTTCTTGGCCTCCGCTCTCTTGATGGGCGATGGAGATTGTTTCTCCAGCCTCTCCATTCCATTGACAGATTTGGGGTCCTCCTTGCTGTGACCGGTGGAGTTCTGAGGGGGGGGTTTGGTGCTGAGAGGCAGATTGATCCCCAGGTTCGGCGGCCCCTCCACGCTTTTCAGAGTGCCGTGCATAGACTGCGACAGAAGGACAAATCTACTGACAGATTTCGGGGACTAAAACAACAACCGGCAGCTCAGGAAAAAACAATCAGACACCGCTAGAGTTTGGGGGGGGGGGGTATTAATGTTTTACGTCCTCTTTACTTCTGGCATCAGCAGGGAACACTAAAACAGAAATATAAACCCCATGCCTGAAAAAAATGGGAATATCGGGGAAGGAAAAAGAAGAGAGAACACACCTTGATGTGATCCATCATAAGCTGTTTCTGGGCATAGAGAAGGGAACAGTCGGGACACTTGAAAACAGACACCTTCTGGTTCTCAACGTGCTGATCAAAGTGGCGATAGAGCAAAGGTTGCAGAGTAAACACAGTGTCACACATAGAGCATTTATATATTATTCTAAAAACAGAAGTACAATAAACAGCGTCAGTGGGGGGGGAGGGATCCGTTGGGGCATGTTAATTAATTTGATTTTTCATGGGGGGGGGTGGTTAAGAGCTGACACGTTTCATTCGCGCTGCCCGCACGAAAGTTAGGGTTGAACTCACTCAAACCGCGCGGAAATAGGTTAAAAAATCATTTACAGAGGGCAAACAACAGGCAGGAAACAGCAGCACGTGGCAGTGGACATATAAATAATAATAAACCCCAACATCTGCTCTCGGGAGAGCCTGACAGTTCAGCCTCCTGGTGTAGCTACAGGACAGTGTCCCTGTTTCAGCTTGCAAAGAAGGGAGCGATTCAATCAGAACTAGGAAAACACTTCAGGGTAAATGTCGTTGTTTTGGCCGCTTAATATTAACTGGAAAAGGTATTATTTTGGGGGTATCGAGTGGTCCCAGCGCCTCTCTCAGATAAATGCTCGCTGAGGTGGATTCTCGCTCGCGTTTGCACTATTTACAATCAATTTACAGCCATAAATGCGTTATTTACGCAGCGTCCTCTGACGGGCTGCTGTCTCTGGTGAATCTGCTACAAGAAAATCTGACATATTTCTGACTCATATAAATCTTGTAACTCCCTAAAGCCACCTGCTCCCTGCCCTGCAGCTACACCAGCGCTCCCCAAAACTCAGAATAACCACCCACAGCAAACTTCCACCCCACAGGGCGCTGTTTCTCCCCTTCCCAGAATTTTTTTTGGGAAGGATGGAACTGGTGGGACGACACCCTTTCCAACCCATCCAGGGCTCCCCCAAGAGATGAAGATTAAAGTTCCAGGAGAGAGGGTGGAAAGACGAGCAGCCAGCCAGCCCCGTTTCCGAAACAACTGGTCAGTAATGTGATTAGCGATTCCCCCGCTGCCGGTAAATGGCAGTGTGGCAGTTCCTGTAAACAGCAGAGTGTCCCCCCCACACACACACACCCCCCTCTGGGTCAGTGAAATTAAAATCCCGAGGCTGATCACAAGCAGATTGGCAGATGAGAGCACAGATCGCCTCATCTTCGCGAAACAACTTTCTGCTGGTGGTATCTGACCGAATGAAAACGAAGGTGCATCATTTACCACCTGCAGCGAAGCAGAGCAGAACCACTTGTGCTCCAAGAAAGAAAAGAGAGCAAATCCACTCGTTCCCCAACTTTCCAACCAGCATTATCTCAATTCCCAGCGCAAATGCAGATGAGCTGAGATTAAAGCATCGGCAAGGAGCGAGGCTCCGGCCACTTGCGCCGATCAGCCGCGTCATTATTTCTCGTAATTTCTCTCTTCCCAACTTTCACCCAGTAAATTGACAGCTCAAATCTCAACATCTCAACACCCCCCCAACCCCCCAAAGCAGCAGGACGGCCCAGGACGGGCAGGCAGGTGAAAGTGGCTTACTTTGGCTCGCCGATCTTGATGCCGGGGTGCTGGGTGTAGGCGTGGGAGTGGGTGCTGGGCGCCGATTTGAAGGCCATGGGGCAGATGGGACACTTGTAGAAGACCTCACAGTGACAGCCTTGGATGTGGGACTTGAGGGCCGCCACGTCGGAGTAGACGACGTTGCAGTGCAGGCAGCTGCGGGGAGAGAGCGGGGAGAGTCAATCTACCAGCACCCGCCACGCCGTCGGGGGTACCCACGTAATTTACGGCCTCCTGTCCGCTCAGACCGATCGACACCACCGCTGATTCGCAGATCCCAAAGCAAGGGGGGGAGAAAATTTCACCCCAAAAGATAATAAGAGGTCAGGGCGTGGTTTTTTATGTGTTATCATAATAGAAGGGTTGATTGTTTTTAGGGGGATAATCTGTTGATTGAGGGCAGGCAGGAATTCTTCAATCCCCTGCAGATTTCCCAAAGTGGGGATTGGTTTTGGGAATGACCACGGAAGGGAAACCCAGGGAGGAAAATCTTGGCCCCCCTCGTTCAGATTGGAATCGAATCAGCTCGGGGGGGAAATTAAACTGAATCTCTCTTCAATCACATCGACAGGTCGCTGATTGGAAGTGGGGGGAAACGCTTCGCAAAAAACCTACTTCTGCCGGGTCGAGTGTTTGGGAGCTTCCCACATCTATTCTAAAATGAAACAATTAAAAAAAAAAAAAAGCCAATTAATATCAAGCTTTTACACATTTACATCTGCAGCAGTAAATGCCACCAAAGAACAAGCTGCGATCAGCAGTCACTGCTGAACGAACCAGTTGCAGATTGATCAGTATTTTGGTCAGTGTATTATATATTTTATATATTATAAGAGTTTTCCAATTTAAACACAGAAGGCCCCTCTCTGCCCTTCCGGTATCTTAATTTTATCTCCTCTTATTATTATTAGGATTGTCGTCAAATCAATTTTCAGGTGGGTTTAGCCTCCTGATGATAGCAGTAAAACATTCCAAAATCCCATTTCCCCCTTCAAATTCATCACCCCTGACTTTTACCAAGCCCCATCCTTTCTTTGCTGGGCCCTTAATTTACACTCTTAATAGCATCCATCAGGTTTACTCTCAATTTACCAGTCTCAAGTAGATTGTTCTGGTCTTTTTTTTTTGGGGTGGGGGTCTGTTAAGATCTTCTCTGCTTGATGATGAAGAGGTGAGCCCCAGGAATGAGAACCATCAACCCCCCTGGCAGTAAATACTGACAGTCACTGTTCTCCCAGAATTCGATAATCTACAAAAACGCCAATTAAGGCGATGCACCTGAATCCTCCAGGCCCGAATCTGCGACTGAATCATCTCCAAAAGCGGATGCCCGGACGGAGCAGCACCCTAACGCCACCCTCAAGCTGTCAATCTCCCAAGCCACCCTCAGGACAACCGGTAAATTAATTTTCCGAAGCGCTGGCCGTACTGACCGGAAGCCCACTCTGCGGGTGTAGTGCAGGCAGTTCTTGGTGACGTGGGTCTGGAAGTGGACGGACCTGCAGATGGCTCCGCACTCGGGGCACGTGTAGGGAGATTTGTGCTGGTGGATCCGCTGGTGCGAGGCGAAGCTGCACTGGTTGGGCAGCAGCATCTGGCAGATGGGGCACGTCTTCTACAAACGACAAACCACAAGAGAGGAGACCATAGGGGGGGTGTCCTGACGTCACACAGGCCCCTCCAATTCACCCCTGACCCCCCCCGGGGAGATGCGCTCCCAAAATGACCCCCGCGGATCGAATCCTTCCCGACGTTTCTGGGGATTCGGGAATCCCACCCGGAATTCAACTCCAAGCCTGTCCTGCCACGGGTGTTTTCTAGGAATGCTCTCTGGGAGGGGCTGGCAGATGTGCTGATGTGCGTGCTCTCTGCAAGGACGCCCCAGAGCAGGACAGGAGCTCCGGAGCCGCGCTGTAAATTATTTACCAACGGGCGCTCCGTGAGCGCGATGGCCTGGCGGGTTGGAATTTCTGTATTAACGTTCTGAGCCAAAACGCTCTTGGGTGAAGGCCCCTGCTCTGCTCAATCAGCACGGAAAACCTTTCATCGCAACTGAGTCCAGCAGAACCAAAAAAAGCATCTACCGTGACATTCTGACATTTGCTTACCATGTTACTTGGGGCTTAGGGTGGCCTTTTAACTCCAGCTCTCTCTCTCTCTCATTCCAAACCCCACACCAAAATAAAACAAGTTTGTTTGTGAAAATCATCACCACCATCATCATCATCATCATCACCTGCCTGCGTTTCAAAAGTCAAAAGTTTCAGGAAAAAAAAAAAAAAGGGTTAGAAGGAAAAAAAAACCCGGTGGAGGTGGAAAAATAAAGATAGACGAGAGGGAAAACCTCCTTTCCAAAATTCAAATTTCATCTGATTTTTACCCTCCCCCAAAAGAGCGGCGATTCGACAGCCAAGCGCTAGGAAGGCGATTCAATCTGAAGATTTCATTCACCTCTGCTGATGAAAAAGCAGCAAAGGGGATTTTATTCCTCGACAGCAAACTCGGCAGAGGGAGAAAGGGAAGGGCAAAAAAACCAAAAAATTCATTTACCTGTCCATAAAGACAAGGGCCCCCCCCCCAAAAAAAAAAACTGAGCACATCATCACTTTATCTTCGTTCTTCTTTTTGTTTTCAACTTCAGCCTCGTCCTCCCAACCTCTCCTGCCTCTTATCCCCTCGCTTTATCTCAGGGTCCTTTTCACTTCCAAGAACAACAGGGGGTTTTTTGTAGATGGGACGCTCCCTACCTGCAGAATCCATCTGCCACCAGCAAAGCAGGCAGGTCGAAATCTAAATAGATCTACGGATGGAACCCACAAACCTGGAGCGTTCCAGAGGGGGAAGAGGTCCCTGGGATGGCATTTCCAGTGGGAAGGCAGGTTCTGCTGCCCTGTTAGGAAAGGAGGAGCTGGGGCAGTGCCACCAGAACCCCCCCCACTCCAAATCCCTTTCCGTGACTCCCTGGCGAGCTGCTCCGTGGCATAGATCCCCATCAGCTCCTCTGACTGGCTGCGTTTCGGAACTATCTGCAGGATTCTGCCCTCTGCGTTCCCGGGAACGTTCCCTGAGCGCTCGTGCAGGTTGTCAGCTGGGCCCAGAGCTGCGTCGGCGAGCTCGGCCGCAGGCTTTGCAACCCACCCCAGAATCCCTTTTAATTGGCACGCTCCGACCGTCTGGCTTAATGAACCACCCCTGGCTCCTGCAGGATTTATAAAATACAGCGCACACTGAGGGGAGAGGAAGTTTTATTGACGCTTCTTTCGGGAACATCAGGCACCAATTTGGAAAATGGGCTGGAAGGGGAACTCGGCAGCGCTCGGGAGAGGGGAAGGGGAACCCCAAAAACCAGCCAAACCGCAGCAAGGACTGGTGGCAGGGAGCGGTTTTTGGGGGGAATTCCTGTCAGCATCGCTGGCAGCAGTCAGTGTGCTGTTTGTCACTGGCCTGAGTCCCTGCAGGGGAGGGGAATGCTAGATGAGAACTCTCAAACTCTGAGGACCAATCGAGCGCAACCCAAACCGGTGGGGGTTGAACGGACGGGCTGTTAACGAGGGTGCCAATTAAGTGGATTCCACGGGCTACTCGAATTCCAAAGCACAGAGAGAACAGGTTAAAGTACGATTAGTAAAACCTACTAGGAGACTTTCAGGATTAAGCTGTTGGGCTGTCAGAAAAAGCTAAAGCCGAATTCTACCCCCAGCGCGGCGTCGACACCGGACTGCGGGGCCTACAAAGATTCTAAGAGGAGTCTGATTAAGGCTTTTTTTTTGTGTGTTTATCATTTTAATCGGGGAGGTTTGAGCAGCGAACGGCTCAAAAACGGAAGCAAAACCATCTCCGAAGTCGTGCCGGGCTTAGAGGCGAAACACGGGAAGGTAAACATGGGATACTCTACTTGTCCGCTGGCGTCAGCCGCCTGCTGGAAGTGAGTGGCGAGAGACGTCTCCTCCTGGAAAACCTCGTTGCACTCCAAGCACTTCAGGCTGTGCCTACAGAGTCTGGAGGGATCTTCGTCCAGCGGCATGGCCGGAACGACGGGAGAGCTCGCCGGGGCGGAGATCACCGCGCCTGCCGAGCCGGGCTGCGCCTTGGCCAGGGATCCCGCTGGGCTCTGCGGCGCGGCGGCGGCGCCGGGAGGAGCGGCGATCATCTGATCGGCCGGCACGGGTTTGAGGATCAGGTGGGAGCACTGCATCACCACGCCCTTCTCCTTGTGGCCGCGGGCGTGCGACAGCAGGCTGCACTTGTTGTAGAACACCAGGTTCTTGGTGCAGTGGTTGCAGGTGACCTCGATGCGCACGCTGCGCCGCTCGTAGTGCTGGCTCAGGCTCTTCTCCAGGGCGAAGGAGTCGCCGCACTCCAGGCACTTGTAGCCCCGCGTGGGCAGCGTGATGCCGGCGCTGGCGGGGGGGCTGAGGTTGGGCACGTAGACGGGCACGGGGTTGACGCTGCTCAGCACCTTGTTGAAGGCCTCCACCACGGAGCTCTGCAGCGACGACACCACCTGCACCCGCGACACTTTCTTGGAGGGCTGCGAGGAGGCGGCGGCGGCGGCGGAGATGATGGCCTGCTTGATCTGCTGCTGGGGTTTGGCGAGCACCTGGCGCAGCTCGGAGGCGGCCTGGGCGCCCTGCGGCAGGAGGTTCAGGTTGGCCAGGTGCACCGTCTTGGGCACGAGTTTGGCGCCGGCCAGGCTGGAGGCGGGCACCACCACCGTCTGCTGCTGGATGGCGTTGGCGGCTTTGATGATGGCGCTGCTGGCGCTCTGCACCGAGGCGGCCGAGATGACGGTGGCTTTCACCGTGGTGTTGTTGGCCAGCTTCAGGTTGATCACCTGCGAGCCCGCCGTCTTCACCGCCGACACGGGCAGGAAGGCCGTGGCCACGGGTTTGATGGTGACCTGCTTGGGGGCCAGTTCCGGAGAGCCGACCGCGCTGGCGACCGCCGAGGACTGCGGGGGGGCTCTGGGAGGAGAGGACAGCACGGCAGCGGACGGCGGCGAGGACAGCAGAGACGTCACCGACGTCACCGCGGGCGAGCTCTGCTCGGGCTTTCTCCCAGAGTCCAGCTCGACTTCCGGCAACACCCTGGTCACAGTTCTCTTGATCTCCCCCGAGGACGTCTTGATGGTTTTGATGCGAACCTTGGGAATGGCCGGCGTGGAGCCCGCGGGGGAAGACGGCGACCCTTTGCTGCTGTTCTCGCTCGACACGCTCCTGGGACTGTCGGGGGCTTTGACGGGCGGCTTCTTGGCGCCGTCGATGAGGCTCTGAGACTCGGGTGACTTATCGACGGCCCGGGGACTCTCGCTCGTGTCTTTCGGTAAGGGAGAAGCCTCCCCTGAGTTGGCCTGTAAGTCTTTAGCGCCGTCAGTAGCCGCCTTCTTAGCGCTCAGCGCCGCGATGGCGGCGATGCAGGAGGAGAGCTTTGCCGATGATTTCGCTTTGGCCTGGGAAACGCTGGCGAGATTCGCGTCGCTCTTCTCGGTACTGGGTTTCCCATCCGGCGCTCTGTTTTCCAGGAGCTTGTCGGAGCTGTCTTTCAGCAATTTGTCCTCTGCTTTTCGGGCTTTAAAAGGCTCGAAGACGCTCAAATTCACGGAGTTCGTCTCCGCCTCCCGTTTCGCCGCTTTGTTTTTCTCCAGACTGTTGGAGAGAGGAATTCCAGATTTAATCAGGTTCTCCCCCCCCAGCGCCTTCAGTTTGTCGTATTCCTGCGGAGCCAGGACGTTGGCCCTGAAACTTCCCCGCGCCTCCTCTTTGTCCGGGGGGTCGTCCACCTCGATCCTCTCGTCGTCGTCGAACTCCTCGGCGCTGGAGATGGGGCTGAACTGGTTGAACGCCGAGTCCTTCAGCGGCGTCTCGGCGGCCGAGCCGTCGCCTTTCAGCGCCTTCCCCTCGTCTTTGCCGTAGCCCTCGAGCGCCGCCGAGCTCAGGAAGCCGTTGTGCAGGCCGTTGCCCGCCGCGTGGTGGCCGTCCTTGTCGGCGGCGCCCTCGGCCTGGTCGATGGTGCGCACGTTCTTGACGATGACGCTCACCCCCACGTCGGAGGAGGAGGGGGCGTGGCCGTCGTCCTCGGCGTGGGCGGCGGCCTTGACGTGGCCCTCGTGCTCGTCGTGCCCCGACTCGATGGCCGCCTTGGGGTCCACCATGTCGGGGATGTCGAAGGCCGCCAGCAGGTCGTCGAAGTCGGGGGTCTTCATGTCCCCCATGGTGACGGGTTTGGGGGGAAGCCAACCTGTAAGAGGAGCAGACGGGCGTTACTTTCGGACAGGACAAGCGGTGCTTCCGGAGGAACATTTTCAGGAATCAGAGACGTTACGGAGCCGTCCAACGTACAGCTGAATTACTGATCAGGAGCTCTGGTAATTCATCAGCTCATCGACACATGGCCCAAATTTCAAGGACTCTCTTCCTGCCCCCCTCTCCTAAACTCCCTCCTATCCTGGCCAACAGCAAGATACCTGGCTGGATGTTCAGGAAGATAAAAGTCAGGCAACTTGCAGCTTCTCCTGCCTTGATTTTCCTTAACTCTCAACCTGAGGAGCCTTCCCTGAAGACGGTAACAATCTGTAACACTCAGGTATTCATCAGCTCATCAGCGCTGCCTGCCTGGAAGGCATCACGGACTTTAGGAAGGCAGATGAGGGAAATTGTTCAAGGATTCACACGGACAGGTCGGGCAACACCTTCAAAGAAACGCAGAAGGGGTTCGGAATTTGTTGACAGGGTTCACTGAATAGTTGAGTGGTTCTGTCGGACTAATTAAGTCCTAACTACAAAAATAAACACCTATAAAATATCAAAATTACAAAGCAAGTTGCTCTAAGAAT
Organism: Empidonax traillii; assembly: GCF_003031625.1. NCBI lineage: Eukaryota > Metazoa > Chordata > Aves > Passeriformes > Tyrannidae > Empidonax > Empidonax traillii. Next base: position 14,387 of record NW_020957084.1, on the reverse strand, counting down.
GAAATGGAAAAGATTCCCCTGGAAATCCACACAAAGCCTCGACGCAGTTACTCCTGCAAAAACGTGCCAAAAACTCCCCAAAAACCTTTCAAGGAACTCCTTCTTTTAAGGAGACAACTCTGCCTTTTTTTCTCCAACTGACACCCCAAATCAACTGACACCGTGGCTGTCGCACAAGCTGTTGAGTCTGTGCCTTCAGGATGCCTGCAAGTACTTCAGAACAGGGAATGAAGCTCCTGGTTCCACAGGGAAATCAGGGATTTTGATAAAAAAACCAGTCCAATCTGGGGCAGCTCCAGCCCCCTCAAACCCCTCATTTTTGTCAGGTCCAAGCACAGCTTTCGATTCTTTTATTTAATCTTTGACCTTGGAAGAACTTTTCCTCTTTGGCTCTTTCCCTGCCATTCGTCCAGCTCTTCCCAAGCTGCAGAACCACAAACCCAACCACCTGATACAATTGTCCTTTCTGCCTGATTCAATTCCAACCCTCTGCCTTCAAACAGGAAACAGGAACAACCCCCCCAGCTTTAATCTTCAAGGGCACACAGCACTTGCTTCCAGAAATCCCAGGAATTCCTTTCCTAACAGGCACAGGGATTCTCCTCCCGAGAAACCCGGAGTTCTCAGCACTGAGGCCTCGTTTACCACCCGCGGCGTCGATAAGGCCGCGCCAAAACATCTCTGGGAAGCGTTTCCTGCAAAACCCCCCCATCTCCTAATGGGGAAGAGCATTTACAGGTGGGAAAAACACCAGAGGCTCCAGCCTCTCATCTCACAGCCTACAGAAATCTCTGTAAATTCAACCCCTCCTTGGCTCAGAATAAAAAAATCTGCAGTGCACAGAGCGTTCAAACCCCCAACCAGACAGACAGAATTCTGCCTCGATTCCAGAGCTGAACAATTGTCAAGCTGCTTACTTATTAGAAATTAAAAACCCCCCTAAAAGGTGCTGTGGTGTAACTAGCTGAGTAAATGCAAAAGAACACCCAGAGATGCAGAGTCAAACGCAGCCCCTCTGCATCCCACTGCTTGCTGATTGCCACTTCAATCCCTACAATTAGCAGTCCCTTACGTAAGGTGCTGCAGGCAGGAAGGACAAAGGTGGCCTGGCATTGTCACTGGGGGGGCAGGCACCCTGCTCACAGCTTACCCAACATCCACAACCTCGCCAGGCTTACAGGGCTCTCTCCCTGCTGAGCCCAGAGAGGAGAGGACGCTCATTTCACACCGCATCATCTACCCCCATCTCATCTTGTAGGTACCAAACCATCTACCCAGCTAGGATTGGGGAAATTTATTTATTTATTTTTTTTATCAAAAATCCCCCTGGCTTATGATTCTAGAGCTGCTGATTTCCTGCTGTAGGAAGGAACAGTTCTAGCAGAGAATCCCCAAGGCGAAACGTTGAGTGATGCACTGTGCAGGCTCTCCCAGCCTTTGTTCTTCCCTTCATGACTGCTTCCTTCTCTCTCTCTCCTCTGCCTCTCTGAATCCTTCAGCTTTCACTGTGAGATAAGAATTCCAGCCCAAACCTAAGCGCATGTTTAATTTTTTTAGGTGAGGGGAAAAAAAAATGAAACGACCAACCCCCTGTCAATTATCCACTGCCCTGAGTTAAAAAGCAGCCACCCCTCAGGAGCTGCCCATCCGCTTTCCTGCTCTGATTTCATCGCTGCACCAGGTTGTCATTCGTGGCTGGAGCTCCACATCCAGCCCCCCCCCCCAAAAAAATACATCTTCCCACTGGGCCGCTGCAAAACCCTCCCTGAGGTTACAGCAGTCGGAGAAAAGCCATCCCCGCTATTTGTTTTGGCTGCCTTTGGTTTTAATTTTTAACCTGTTGGGGAGACATTAAGCCCGGAGATTTTAACTCAAACCCAAACTCTGGGTGGCTCGGGTGTGGCCGAACAACAACCTGTAAATAAGCAGCCAGCAGACCCTGCCTTGCGAGCCCAGAACTGCTCACAAGTGGCCCACAATTTACGAGGCCTGTTCCGTAAACACCCCTCTATCTGGAGAGACGGCCATGAAAACAAGGGTGGTTAGCCAAGATATCAGTAAGTCTTTCAAGAGAAGAGCTTTAATCCCATTAAAACGGGAGGATTTCTCCAGGAGGGCTCTCCCAACAATTGTCTCCTTCCCTCGTGTGCCCGAGGGTGCAGGAGCCGGATTTACCTCTCCTCGCACCCGTCGGGGGCACCCAAAGCACACCCCGTCTCACCTCGTGAACCTTGACCTTTGCCAGATTAGTTTGTTACAAGCTGATGCTCGGTTAGCTCTGCAAACACACCAAAGGGTTAAAGGCGGGCCCCGATCGATAGGCCTGCAAGGGGAAAATAAAAAAAAAAGAAAAGGGAAAAAAAAGAAAAAAAAGAAGGGAAAACCACTATGCCTTCCAGCATCCCTTTGAGATGCTTTTTTAGGCACAATTCTCCAACAAATCCTGGTTCCTTTTGGCCTCACCGAAAAGGCACGGCAACCCCCCCCCCCCCCCACACCCCCCCGGAGCTTAACATCCCCTAAAGAAGCAAACCGCAAGAACAGCACCCCTTGTAAATAAAACCGCATGCAAAGCAGCACCCCTCAGTCACAAAGCACAGCTACAATTACAAATCATTCCATATCAAATATTTTTGGGTTTCCAACCAGGCTTGCGGAACCGGTGTCCCCACCCTTGCCAAGCGAAAAGATTGGAGGCAGGGTCGTAAATCTCAGCTCTCTCTGCCCCGTTCCTTAAGCATATATATAAAAAAAAAAGAAATAAAAAAAAAAAAAGCCCGAGCCATCTCAGTTCGCTGCAAATATCTGTACATTTACATCCAGAACCCTTTTAGGACTACGTTCGCCACGTACCAGTGCTGTGTGTCTACAAAGTGTGCATTCACAGACTGTTTGGGGCCGGTATCTTTTTCGGCAAGCTCCTCTGCTTTTGGCTGCCATGAAGGGAGGAAGCTCTCCCAGTGTAGTAGCTCAGTGACTGCATTGTGTTCAGGAGCTGATCCGCCTCAAACCAGTTCCAGCCGGTTCTGGTCACCCTACATAAAAAGCTATGGCAACCCTCGCCGAGTTGCCAACAAGTCCCCCCTGAAAATCGCAGGGGTTGGGTTATTATTATTATTATTATTATTTTTTCTCTTAGGTGGGGGGTGTGTGGTGTGGAGCCCCCGGTTCCCCTCCGGCCCGGCCCACGCAGCCCCTGCTCCCCAGAGCCCCCCGCACGCTCTCCCTTCCTCGCCTCCCCCACTTACCTCCCACAACCTGGCTGAGAGCTGGGAGTGAGTGTGTGTGTGAGTGTGTGAGTGTGTGTGTGTGCGTGCCTGTCTGGAGCTAACAAAGAGACCGCAATAAAAATCCTCACAGGATTCTGCCTCGCAGCACCGGGGCAGGCTCGGCCACAGCCTGCTGGGAGACCAAAGCTCGCTTAACCCCGCGTCACATCTGCCCCCTCGTGCCCCACACGGCCGAGGGGGGCTTGTCCCGGCCGCCCTCCCCACTGCTCGCTGCGGCTGGGGCCGCCCGAGTGGCATTTTCAATTTTCCGATGCTCTTGAGCAGCATTGCTTGAGACACGGGACCCACACACACACACGCGCGCCTCCCTCCCCTCCAGAAAGCCATTTCCGCAGCAGCAAGATGCCTGCAAAATAGTTCCTTTGCCCCCTCCTCGCAGCACCGAGTCGGCCGCTGCCCTGCTTTTTGTCGATTTTTTTGTTTCCCTTTTGCTATTCCACTGTGCTAGAGGCCCTAAGAAGAATCGAGCTGCGGCCCCCCCCTGGCCGGCCCCCCCCCCCCCCGGCTGGGGAGGCCCGGGCAGGTTCTCCTGCACAGCTCCCACCCCGGCCCGAGCCGCCTGCTCAGAGCCCTGCCCTTGGCCCCGCGGGGCGATGCCTGGCACGGGGCTCGGCTCCCCCCGCGGTGCCCGGGCCGCTCCGGGGGCTCCGCACCCACCTGTGCCCGCCGTGCCGCTCCTGCCCCGCTCCCCCTTCAGCTCGGCCGGGCTGGGCCTTCCTGCCGCATGGCCGACTGGCAGCACCACGCACCGACACGGCAGCCACCCCGCTCCTCCTGGCTACTCACCCTTGCTCTGGGAACACCAGTAACCACCTCCGCCTACGCGCCGAGCCCCCTCCTCTCGGGGGCTGCGGGAGATGCTGCTCTGCAGGGCTCCCTCCGGGCGGCTGGGCAACCCCGGCCGGCCCCTCTTGCCCTGGGCTGCACCTGCAACTGAGCAGAGGTCTCGGGCACAACCCCGCACACCTTCTCCGCATCCCCTCATCCCCACCCCGTTCTGGGGAGAAGCACCATGTCCTTCCGCTGCCTCGGCCCCTCTTTCCCCGCACGGGCGGCCGCGGCCGGCCCTCCCTCGGCCCCCTCGGCCCGGGGGGCCGCTCCCTCCTCCGGGGCCGCCGCGGCCCCCCGGCCACCTCCCCGCGGGGCCCGCTCGCCGCCGGCCCTGCCCGGCCGGGCCCTGCGAGCCCCCGGGGACACCCGGGCGGAGGAGGCCGCGGTCCCTCCGGCGACGGCCACGGCGATCCGGCCCCCGCCCGGCCGGCCTCGGCGCGGGTACCCGCGGGGGCTCCGGCCGCCGGCGGGCCGGGAGGGAAGCGACCCCACCGCATGCAAGCTCCGGTCCCCATGCGACACACCTGCTGCGGCCGGAGCCGGCGGGCTCGGCCAGGGCTACGGCCCGCGGCGCGGCCCGGCCCCGCGACGGAGGAACATAATGGCAGGAGGCTGCGGGGCTGGGCGGTGGGGGTGGGGGTGCTCGGCGGCACAGATGGGGAGACGCTCCCGTGTGATTCCGTGTGGAACGGCTCCCTGGAGAGTGCCGGGGGCGGGGAGGCTGCGGGGCCGCCGCGGGGCCGGGGCCGGGTCGCGGCCTCCCGCAGCCCGGCCGGCTC
>NW_020957084.1:6545-9191 GCF_003031625.1 Empidonax traillii | reverse complement strand
AATGGCAGGAGGCTGCGGGGCTGGGCGGTGGGGGTGGGGGTGCTCGGCGGCACAGATGGGGAGACGCTCCCGTGTGATTCCGTGTGGAACGGCTCCCTGGAGAGTGCCGGGGGCGGGGAGGCTGCGGGGCCGCCGCGGGGCCGGGGCCGGGTCGCGGCCTCCCGCAGCCCGGCCGGCTCGGGGTGGAGGGGAGGGGGAGCCGCTCCGAGCGGTGCCAGCGGGCACGGCCGATGTGGCCGGGGCCGGGTAGGCGATCCCCGCAACCCTCCGGCCGCTCCCGGGGAGGCCGGAGCGCCGCAGGCCTCGAAGGGCAGCGGGGGAAAAGCCAGCCGAGCCGGCCGCCGCTGCGCTCGGGGCCAACAAAGGACGGGAGGAGCCACACGCTGCCACCTCCGCCGGCGCTGCGGCCGCTCTGCCCCGGCCCGGCCCGGCCCTGCCCTGCCTGGGTCACCCTGCGGGCCCGGGAACCGTGTCCCGGAGCGGGGCTGCCCTTCCTCCGGGAATGCCTGCGGCCCCTGCGCTGCCTCCGCCTTTGTTGGCCGCGGAGCATCCCGGCGGCATCGCCATTGCTGGCTGATCCCTCCTTCTTGTCTCTCCCTTCCCGCTGTGCAGCACCATTTCCACAATGCACGGCCGGCTTTGGTGGATGGCGTTAATGGCTTTCCACGCACAACACGCGGCTCACGCTTATGCTGCAGCATGTTCTGGTGGAAATAATGCTGTTGTCCCCAAGGCCTCCTGCCCGGGCACAGCTCCTGCTGGCAGGCTGCCCCCCAAGCTGTGCCCGCAGGTATCGCTCGGGCGATGGATTCCACAGATGGAATCAGCCATGGCCCTGGCGGCCCCACCCCAGCCCCACAAGTACAAATCCGAACTTGCCCAATCCACCCAAACAAGCAGCAAACTCTGCCCTGTTTGCAGACTCGGTGAGCCTGACGAGTTTATAGAATGTAAATTTCATACATCGACGCGGGGATTTCTATAAAAAAAAACACAAACGGGGCCATGAAATTCAGCTCGCACAAGCCTAAGGCTCATCCTGCCAGGGACTCGTAGAATTAAGCCATAATATTTAGAGCCCCCTCTTCCTTCCCAATTAACCAGTAAACTGATTCGATGACAGCAGGAACCCCAATTCTGTTTCCTTACGCTGCGTTTCTGGGGTTGGCTTGGGTGACGGCACGGAGAAGATGGCAGCTCTGGTTTTAATATCAGAATTGTGAATCGATTTCACAGTTTGCATGTGGCACACAAAGTAAAAAGTTTGTTTAGGTCATATTGTTTTCTCCCTTGTCTTTGCAGCGACCAAAGGCCCTGAGGACAGGGGACAGTCTGTCCTGACCAGTGAAACCATCACCAGCGGGGCTGCACTCCAGCTCACCTGCCCCGATGGAGCCGTGGGTGGAGTCCCCACATCCCACACCACCTATTTCATTCTCCAGGATGCAGGTAAATCTTGAAAACCACCCCCCCCTCCTTTCCTTTTTCCTCTGGTGCTTCCCAGCAGTCAGCAAGGAGCGCTGCCAGCTCCCAACACGTCCCCTTTGATGCTGCACTCAACGCTGAACTCGTGTGCAATGAGAACTTTTTAATTATTTACCTGGGAAGGATCTTAAGGCCCTGGAAATTCAGAACTCTCAACAACCACGGTGTGCTCCTCCTCAGCTTTCTGATCAGTTTTAACTGCATCGCACACAGAGCATTAGAGATGTGCTGGTGGATTTACATGTAGGTCCTTTACGTCAGAGTAAAACTTTTGGGGAGGACAATAACCAAACCAAACAGTTCCTTCCTTGGCTGGTTTAGATTGAAACATTCACTATTAAAAAACCAGCTCACAGCTGAACTTCCCCTTTCCAGATGCTCCTGTTGCTAATCTCTCTGTATTTTCTTAGGGGGGGAAAAAAAATAAAATTAAATCATTTCCTTTCCTGGTTATTAAAATAAGTCTGCTGCCCGCTCATCAGCCTCCAGCTGCCGAGCGGTGGCACCAGCGCTGGTGGCATCTCTGGGGTGGGGGGGGTGGAAAAACATCCCAGGTTCACATCTGTTGGCAAAAGGAGGTTTTTCAGGCCGGGCTTTTCTAGACACCCAGTGGGAAACCAGAACACCACGCTGCTGGATTGTCCTGTGAGCCCCCAGTCAGCTCCTCGTCAGGCATCAGCCACCTGCACCATTTCCATCCAGCCCCCCGCACGTTGGAGAACGCCTGGTTTTGTTCTCTGAGCTCTTTCCTTCCTTCTCCCCATATTTATTCAAATATCCGAGGATTATTTCGGCGTTATTCATCGTGCAGGGAAGCTGATGAGGAAGCTGTGGCAGTGCTTAATGAATGAGCCATCAGGCTGCTGCAGATGGGGCCATCAGCAGCTCCCTCACCTGCGTTTACACAGCCATTTACAGGGAGAGCGCTCAACCCTCTCTTTTCCTCCTGGAAAAAAAGGGTGGCAGCAGCAACTGGGCTGCTGATTCCTGTGCTGATCTTCCCTCCAGCAGAAGCAAAGTTCAAAAAAAGAAAAAAAAAAAAAAATCAAGGCCCCTCGCTGGTTTCGTGGCCTGGGAGCTTTTCAAGCACTCGAGACGGTGATTCATCCCCACCTACCGAAGATGAGTCAGGGTTATACAAATTCCACTTTGTGGAACAAC
>NW_020957084.1:0-6194 GCF_003031625.1 Empidonax traillii | reverse complement strand
CCCCCCTGCTCGCTGTGACCTGGTTTTTGATCCTTCCCCGGGACACGCCGGGGCTATTTACCACCATTTCCATCTCAGCCCAGCCAGCGCTCTCCTGCCCCACTAAAATGTTTAACAACACCCCCCAACCTAAACCATCTGCTCCCCCGGTGAGCCTGTGGTCAGCGCAACAACCGGCCCAGCTTCAGGCCACCCCTTCCATAATTTAAACTTTGAGCCATCTCATTCTAATTCTAAATTCTACCTTTTGTACCTTCTACCCCCCCACCACGGTCTGCCCATCTCGGAGCTGGCAGGCAGATGGGAGTTTAGCAGGAACTCTTCCATCAGCAGATGCCGCGGCCGAGCTTCTCTTTTGCTCAGTCTGAGGGGCGAGGCAAGAAAACCTGTTTCCTTGCAGAGCCACCATCTGCCAGCTTCGAGAAGCTGCTGTCACACCAGTGACTCGGTATCGCTGGGATTCGGGGAGAATATTCCTGATGCCGTTCTCAAGGCAGCCCTGGTAGATATTATTAACTATTCACCAGCACGAGGGATGAGGATGCTTTCACACCGACAGAGGGCAGGGTTAAGAGCGGATAAAAGGAAGGAATCCTTGCCTGGGAGGGTGGTGAGGCACCGGCACAGGAAGCAGAACCAGACTGCTGCAATTAGTAAACTAACAGGGTGATCTATCTTTTTTTTTTTTTAAAAATAAACCAAACTCCCTCACATTCCCATCTCATCCTCCCAAACCGTCTCCAAGTCACATCTCCCTCTGCCTGATATGCAGGGAAGGATAGAACACTGGAATAAAAGCCTCATCCTGGCAGCAGCCAGGAATTTGTGTCAAGGTGAACGTGGCCCAGAAACTTCACTTGCCGAAGCTCCTAATTAGCTGCCAGATTGAGGGGGAGCCGTGGGTGCATCAGCAAACAGCTGTAACTGCAGAGGCAGCAACAGCAGCCCTGAGACCTCTCACACCAGCCAGATCCTTTCGGCAAGAAAACAAAGATCATCTCCAAATAATTGCACTTCAGGCCAAAAAAAAACCCACCAGATCAGACAGATGATCTGCAAACTCTTCCTGCCACGGGCTGAGTTGTGTCAGCAAGTCCCAGTGGTTTAGGTCAGTTTAAGGACCACCCTTAAAGGTTTTGGCAAAGCCAGGTTTAATATAAATATAAATATAAATATAAAAGCTGTACTTCCCCTTGGGGATTTGAAATCAATTCACACAGAGAGAAACACATCCATGTAAATATATATATATATATATATAAAAAAAGGCCCCTGTAAATTCATTGACACGCTGAATGCTGACAGACAAGGGGTTATCAGCCCACTGCCAGCCCCCTGTGCGCTGCAGATGGGACACTCTGCATGTCCCAGCCCAGTCATCACCCACCCTCCCTCCCGCTCCCAGCCTGCCAGGAATCAACTGGAATTTCGCTCAACACCAGTCCGGGAACAATCCCATCGCTCCGCTGACAAAATAACATTCCAAGGCCATCTGGTAGCTGGGAAGCAGCGGATCCCGAGGCAACAGGAGTGCCTGGGAGCCGAGAAGCTCCAGGGGAACTTTCACTGCTCGGGAATCATTAATCAAGGCTGAGGCCTAATGAGGATTCCTGCTGGGAATCCCAGTCCCTGCTGTTCTTTCTGGTCGCTGGGCTGTGTTTATCTGTCAGGCACCACAGGCACAGATCCTCAGAGGCCACTCAGATCCCCCCCTGTACCTGCTGACCCCAGACTTCCCACCTTCCCAGCTCTCCTATCAGCAAAAATCTTAAATATGTGGCCAAAAACAATCCCAGTAAGAACAGAGCACCACAATAATCCAGTCACACAACCTGTCACTTTGCTCCCTCTGATCATCTGTGGGTCTCTTTGTTTTTTTTTTTTCATTCCTAAATCTACCGGTCCTGAGAAATTCTCATCCCCTGAACCCCCCCAAAGTCCAGAGGAGCAGCGGGGATGTCCCCAATTCCAGGAGATGTCCCCAGTTCATCCCAGGGTGGCACTGGGGGGCTGTTCCCCACCACGGCTACCGCTGCTCAGAGCAGCTGAGGCTGTCAGCGAGCAGCAATCCCAGCTCAGCAGTGTCATCAGTGCTCTCCACTGGCACGTTGCTGTTTCCCACGGCGGGGCACCAGTCCCAAAATTCCCACCCGGGAGCGGATATCCCGGAATCGCCGTGGCAGGAACACGCCCGCGGCGGCGCGACGCCGGCCGGGCGGGAGATCGGTGGGCAGGGATTGGGGATGTGGTATTTTGCTGCTTGTCCAAGGCTGGATTCCGTGGGATTCCGGAAAGGATAACAGGTGTGGGGACAGCTGGTGGGTTTGAGGCCGTGATGGAGGCCTAATTTAGCGATGAGGGGCTTCCCCAGGTTAACCTCCTTCCTCTCCTCCACGGGCTCTTCCATTCCTGAGTACTCGTAGTGCAGGCAAACAGTGAAGACCAGGTTTTCCTGGAAAAAAGAGGGAAGAACAACTTCACCTCCCAGTCCAAACAAACACAGCGTGGTTAGTTATCTGCACAATCAACCCCAGGGATAAATATATATCTATCTAAATTAATTAACCTTTAGTTTCTGCAGTGAGCTCAGCCTGGTGTAGAGGCAGTGTTTGGGAAGCTCCTTGGACACCAAATAGCTCCCAGTTTCCTCAGGAGTTCCTTTATTCGCCAGTTTGGGATCCACATCCAGGTCCTGCCGCAGGAAAAAAAAGCAAGAACTTAAATGGAGGTGATGGAGAATTTGCAGCTCAGGGAAACAGCACAAATTTCTTTCCCTTTTAGGAAAGTTCCGACGGTTTGGACCCATTTTGGTGCTGGGAGGGGACACTTTGAGCCCGAGGGGAGCGAGAGGAGCCCCCACTTACGGGGGGGAAGTCGGCGACGTGGGCTGTGCAGGCGGCCACCTCGGGGGGTTTCCTGACGATCCGCGTGTAGATGATCAGCACGTTGGAGAACTCGGCGGCGAAGCCCAGCTGGATCCCCACGCCGCACCTGAAGTCGAGGAACGTGCTCTCTGGGAGCTCTGGGGAGGGGACACGGCGTCACAGCCTGAAGGTAACTCGGCATTTCGTACCTCTCTCAAATTATCCTCACGTTGAAAACCCCCTTTTCATCTCCTGCACATTTACCACGCAGTCTGCCTGCCTGTTTCAGGGGGTGACTTTAGGAGGAGATTAAGGCTCTCTTAGTCAGACACACCAACTATCCCAGGAGCAGGACACGCCCCGTACCGTGCGCCTTTGCCCACTGCAGGTTCCGCGCCAGCGCCGCTGCCGAGGCCGAGCTTCGCTGCACGGGGTCGCTCAGGGCCCTCCTCTCCGACAGGCTGCTGTGGATCTCCAGGGCCTGCCTGCCTCTGGTCAGGGGGCACCTGCCCATATCTGAAAGAAAAATCACCGCTGCTGCACTCCCAGATGAAGTCAGGACCCCTCGCCGCAGCGCCACGCGGTCGATGCAATTCCGGTGCCGGCGCGTCCGTCCCAAGTTGCGGATTAACGAGCGTTCCTCGCTCGGCTCTTCCCACCCTGAAGGCCTAAACACCCTTCCTGCTGCTGCAGAACCCTGAGGGTTCCCAGGGGGCCTGCCCTGCTCCTCGATGCCAGCTCAAGCAGCATCACAGCCCCGACTGGGTAAGGAATTCATCAGAGTGATTGATTCCCAGAAGGTGAATAATGCCAGGCCGAGAGACTTCTAAACGACTGGGGGGGGGGCAAGGGGAGTATTTCCAGCATTGACAATGGGCCCTGGTGGCCACCAAGCTGAGCACGAGCCAGCACTGCACTCTTGTGCAAAGGCTGCCAGCAGGAACCACCAGCACTACTTCCACTTTCACTGTCACCACCGTAGCTCACCTTCTGCCACCTCATCCAGCAGCACCGTGATCTTCTTGTCCTCCAGCAGCCGCTCCTTCAGGAACTTCACGAAGACGCCGTTGGCCAAGCCCGACTGCTGGATCTCGAAAGCTTCTGCCCCTTGGCACCTGCGAGGTGATGAGACGAGGAGAGAGCACTGGAAACATCTGCAGGATCGAGAGTGAAGTTAGGGCGGGAAGAGGGGCGAGAATCTCCTCCCATCCAGCAGCTTTTGCGCTCCCCCTTGCCAACTGACCGAGGTGACTGGGCTGTTAATCACCACCTGAACAAGCTCAGGAGAAGAAGAAGAAGAAGAAACATCTCCTTACGTGGCATATCCAAAAACAATGTTGGCTGTGACCTTCAGGGCGTCCAAAACGAGAACTGTGTCGTCGTATTCGTTCCTGGGAACAGGAGGAAGGGAAAGTTCCTGAGTTGAGAATTAAGAAAGGTGACAGATTGAAACCGCCAGAACCGGCAAATCTGATTCGCTCCTGCAGTTCTGGGAACGAACCCTGACTGCTCAAAGGCAAAACTCAGCAGCACCACCTTCCAGTCACTGTCAGAATTTGTCTATAATCTGCAAAACCCCATCTCTGATAACTGCCCGTTTCAGGTGACACCAAAAGCTGTGATTTTTCAGTAATTTTCACACACACACACACACGTGGTGTCTGCAGAGTCAGCACGAGGCTCACGTAGATGGATTTTCTATTTGGGTTGCAGAGTGTGAGCGTGAATTGGGCCCACAGACACTGAGGCACCAGAGTTCCTCTGCTACAAAACATTCCTTGGAGAGCAGAAGTGCTGATTGCAGAGCTGACTTCCAGGGCACCGCAGTTCCTCAGCACACAGGAAGAACTGCTTTGTTTAGAGAAAGCCCATAAATCAGTCAGCGTTTCAAGCTCTAAATAAAGACACGACATGCCCAGCAGAAAAAGCTCTGAAGAAGGTCTAAAATAAGCCCTCCCCTCGAGCCAAATGAACGTGCCATCGACGGCCGGCATCCTCCTTCCCCCCGGATAACGACGCGAGGGGAAAGGATCGTGTTTCTTCTACAATTTCATCGACTCAAACCAACAGCTTAGAACTTACAATCAACCACCCCCTCCACCCTCCCCGCCAGGTGTGGCACCTTTTGCGGCACATGTCGAGCAGGAAGACGTTGAGCCCTGTTTGCTTGGCCTGCATCCTGCCCAGGATGTCCTGCACGCACAGGCAGTTCCCGGAGCCGTACGGGCACGGAGCGTCCACCGGCACCAGGAAGCTGTTGCCGTAGTTCTCGTAGCCGTGCCCGGCGTAGTACAACAAACCTGGGGGTGAGAACGAGGTGTGAGGGAGAGCAAACATTTCAAAATTAATGTCGATGTTTGTTCGGCCGGGAGGGTTTCCCTTCCCCTCTTCCCATCGACACAACAATTTCAACCAAACCCAAACAAAACCCTCCCAGGCAATGGAATCAGTCAGATATTTGCATCCAGCACACCGAGTTAAACACAACTAGCAGCTGATTGCAGCTCCATCTCCGAGTTACAGGCCGGGTCGCTCCTGGCTCTGCTGAACCAACAAGTTCTTTGCGTGCTTTCCCAGCCAGAAATGATTAACTCGCCATCGTCTCCCTCGCTTGCCGCCGCGCAACGGTCGACAAAGTTTTAAGACATAAAATCTCGAATTAAATATGAAATATTTTTGTAGGAAAAAAAAAAACCACAAACAAACGTGTCACAGAATTAAAGCTTTTCTGGACCCTGAAAAAGGAAACTGCAAGCCAGGATTTCTGGGAATAAAAATGCCCACTATTAGTCGTATCAATTTGCAGGAAGATTAGATGTCCTTAGGACTACGAAACCCCTCCTGCCAAAAACACTGCACTTAGCAGAAGTTTGTACAATTAAATTCCATTTTCCTGTTGCCTCTTCCCAGTTTTCCTTGAGTTGAAAGGAAACTCTGCAGGTGCTGCCCAGGGTTTGGATCTGGCCCTAAATCGAGGTTATTGCACACGCCTGGGTGTTTATTCTTTAACTGACCACACTCTCCTCTCTCCCTGGCAGGTGAGCGAGGGGCACCTGCGGGAGTTAACCGCGCCGAGCTGGAGATCAGAAACGCATCAGCGTGCCCGGGGTGAGTGGAGTCAGAAGGCGTTTGCAGGCTCCCAGCAGAGCCTCGGGCTCAGGTTCCTCAGAGATGTCAGCATTTCAGTGGTATCAGCACCCCCCCCTCTCTCTCACTTTGTTTACTGCTCCAGGAGCAGCCTCTGAAATGCCACTTTCCTGGCACTGAGCCAGGATGACACAACTCAGCAGGCACCAGGAATTGGGTGTGGCAGGGCCCAGGCAGCACCAG
>NW_020957083.1:55699-56947 GCF_003031625.1 Empidonax traillii | reverse complement strand
CACCTCAAAACGCCTCTCAGACTCTTCTTTTAAGCCTTCCGTCACCCCTGAAGTTTGCGCTTCTGGGATCTGGGCCGGGATTTAAGCGGGGGCTCGTTAATCAGCCCGCGCTGCCCCCCCCCAGCCGCGCGCTCGCCGGAGGTCTGGCCGCTCAGTGCTGCCGTCTGCTGGGAAAACCCCGGAACTGCAGCTCGGCGGCGGCGGCACCGGCACCGCCCACCGCCCGGGGATGAACCAAGCGGGGCTGCCTGGCCACGGAGCGCGGCTACGGGGGGCTCGATGTCCCGGGGGGCTCGGTGTCCCGGCACAGGGATCAGTGGCCCGGGAGCGGGGGCCCGCCGCAGGGATCTGTGTCCCGCTGGCATTCCCGACAAGGCGGCGGCACCGGCAGCTGCGGGCTCGGGCCACCCGAGCCTCCGCCCGCCCCTGCGGGCTCCCGGGACGTCACTCACGCCGGAGGAGGGAGGGGGGGGGAAGGGGATTCTGGACGGAACAAAAGTGACATGCTGGGGAGGGAAGGGACATTTCGGGGTAAAAACGAGCGCAATCGCTGGTGGACAGGTAGGGAAAATCCGAGCCTGCATAAAATGCATTTGAAAACCCACCTGTGAATTCAATCAGCAGCTTTTCTTCCCGTTGCTCCCCAGATGTTTTCCCTAGTTGCTGGCTTTTGGAGAGGAGCATGCTTTGGCACAGCACAGTGCCACATCCACCTTTTATGGACGCAGCCCCGCCCCACACCCGCCTTTTATGGACGCACTCCCGCCCCACACCCGCCTTTTTCGGGCATATCCCCACCTCTCATGCGCCTTTTATGGGCATGGGCCCGCCCCGACACTCCTTGTATGGACAAGTCCCTGCCCCTCGGCTCCTGTCATGGCGGCGCCCGTGGCCCGTTCCCCGCCCCGCATTCCAGGCAGGATCGGGCACTCCCGGCCGGGGGGGAGCGCTCCGGTGACAGTCCGCGGGCATTTGAAGCCGGACGCTTGCAGGTTTCGTCGTGCAGAAACCCCCGTTCTTTTTGGCACCTCTTGCTCCAGCGTTTTTCCCTGTGCCAACAGGGGAATTAGTCTTTTTAACCACCCGATGGCCAGAGGTGGGGGAAAAACTATCAATCAGCATTCCCTAAACACCTCCAGCACTTCCATAGCCATCTGCCACCAGGGGCAACCTGGGCTAGGGGAAGGTGTCCCTGCTCAGGGAGTGGGGCTGGAGGAGCTTTAAGGTCCCTTCCAAACCGAACCACTC
>NW_020957083.1:54405-55678 GCF_003031625.1 Empidonax traillii | reverse complement strand
TCCCTGCCCCGCATTCCAGCCGGGATCGGGCACTCCCGGCCGGGGGGGAGCGCTCCGGTGACAGTCCGCGGGCATTTGAAGCCGGATGCTTGCAGGTTTCGTCGTGCAGAAACCCCCGTTCTTTTTGGCACCTCTTGCTCCAGCGTTTTTCCCTGTGCCAACAGGGGAATTAGTCTTTTTAACCACCCGGTGGCCAGAGGTGGGGGAAAAACTATCAATCAGCACTCCCTAAACACCTCCAGCACTTCCATAGCCATCTGCCACCAGGGGCAACCTGGGCTAGGGGAAGGTGTCCCTGCTCAGGGAGTGGGGCTGGAGGAGCTTTAAGGTCCCTTCCAAACTGAACCACTCCAGGATTCCATCACGATTCCACCATTTCTCCCTGCATTTGTTGTGCATCGCTTCCTCTCTAATTCAAATTCTCCACTTTGGTTGGTCTGTTAAAGGAATCATTTTAAGGTTATTCCGGGAATAAAAAGGGCAGTGGAAAACACACACCAATCATTCCTGCACCCATCAAATCCTTATTCATTGGGAGCTCATTCCCTCATCTCTGTCCTTGGGGTTTTTTTGTCTCCTGGGAAACCTTTTCCAAGAGAGACCTGGCATTAGCAGGTTTGCTCTGGAAGAGGCAGGAGAGGATCAGAACACCTGTTCCTCTGCATTTTGCCAGCGGGATTTTCCCACTTTTCAGACATCATTTTTGGAGCTGCCCAGGAAATTTCTGGAGCTGACCCACGACTGAGTGCAGAGTGCAGCACAAGGAGACAACAAATCTCCCTCCAAAATATTTCTTGTCCTCTACAGACAACCTCAAGACTTATGTCCAATATTTTCCCCACCTGTCCACTATTGATTCCCTCATTTTAACCCCCAAATGTTCATTCTGTCCCCTACATGCTAACACAGATATGACCCAAGAGTGTCCATTCTGTCCCCTGTAGGTCCCTGGGGACACAGGGCAGGTTCCTTGGCCTTCAGGGCCTTTCTCCTCCACCTCTCCAGGGGGGAACAGCTGCAAATCCCAAGGCAGAAAGAGGACATCTATCAGCCAAAGGCAGAGGAAAACGTTTCTGCAACCTACCTGAGAATGATTTCCAATTTCCCAGGGACAAGAACATGAACTCACAGCCAATAGTGCCTGACGGTCCCTTGCAGCCACAGCTCAGCTCACGGACACACTGGCAATTCCACCATCTAAAAGGAAACAAGACGAGGAAAAGGTGATTTATTTGGCTTTAAAGATCTTTTCAGTTCTTCAAACAGAAGCAAC